>NC_136904.1:51261176-51276176 GCF_949606895.1 Notothenia rossii
TAATGTATTTATTGCAGCAGTCTGCATATTTGGTACCCCTGCTGGTCTAAGAGTTAAACCAACTCATTCAGTTAAAATTCATTAAATTACGTGTGCCATCTTATATATTTATATTTAAGGCTTTACTGATGTGCCACAATAATCTCACCTAATGTTATTGAGTTAAAATATCAATATTGTGGCTTTCCAAGTTAACATTGATTGATATGACTGCGATTAAATCAGAATATACTTCTGCCAGGGGATGCCACCCCTCAAATTCTCCTGCCACCCTCTTGCCACCCCATGAATATGTGTCTAGATCCGCCCCTGATGAGAATACAATAGAGTGTTACCTACAACCAGTGCTTAATTTGTAAATCATAAGGTGCCGGAACGCAAAGTACATATGACAGCTCAGGGATGACGAGACGCGTACAGGTCCCGGAACGTATACAGAAAAGGTGCTGAAAACAACATGAAAATGTCCACTTGCAACGCTGTGGGACTTACAAGCCTCAATTTCAAATAGTATCCATGGTATAAATGTTATGACGATAATTTATAATTGTTTAGGCTAGTACGCACAACATAGGCAAATGCCCACATCACCACAGGTGGGACTTCAGTATACAGCCAGCAATTAATTTCTCAACAGGTTTAACGTGTAAAAAAAATATTTATTAGGCCTATTCAAAGATTGGCACGGCGGCCTATTAATAGACAGTATGTTTGCTCACCATATTTAGTTGTTTAAAACACCCCACATCACGAGCATGTCCGGATTGTCCTCTATCTCTTTTTTTCTGCTTTTACTGCGTGTGTCTGTGGCAGTTCTGTGTCCTTTGGCCACCCAGGACCTCACGTACGGGACTGGATAGAATTTAGCCAGGGGGGGTCCAACAAGATTTAGGAAGAGTAAAGATGACATGGTGGATGTGAGCAAAGAGCTACGGTTGGGAGTGCAAATCAAGTTCATTTGAGAAAGTCCGCGCTCACATTCAGCACTTGCAATGGGAATGCTGTTGACAGCAACAAGTAACTCCATCAGCTCATCGGGGGTGTCTTTACCATCTGAGTCTCTGTACGTTCTGTAGGCCCGTATGACTGCGCGCGGGTTGGCAATGTTGAAGCGCTGACACAGTGACTCGACCTCAGTCTCTCCATACAGCGCACCTGCGTCCTCGGGCCAGTATTGTGCGTAAAGCACCTTCAACTCCTCAATGAACTTGTTATATCCAGTTTTATCTGGCATCCGGCCTCCTTGAGATAACATACGGTCCTCCAAGTTCTTGGCCACAGTTAGAAAAAACTGACCTGTCGCTGGACGTCCCACACTCTTCTACGCTCAATGCGCTCTCCTCTCCTACTGAATCTTCCTGCTGTAAGCCAGCTGATGTCGCGGTTCCGCTCGCCTCTTGCTCCGGCTGTTGTACCGGGCTAGTTGATGCCAGGGTACCCACCCGTTGCTGTTGGTGGTCCACCTGGCTGACGGTAGCTGGCTCCTGTTTCGGCTGGCGGTGAACCTGACCCACTGCCCGGGCTTGGCTAGCTGTCGGTTAGCTAGCTGGCTAGCTGTTACGGCGCTAACCTCCTCCTGGTTTTGACCATCAACATGACCGCTGCAGCTGCCCTCGTCGCTGCTTGTGGAGGCTTTTCTGACTCGTTTTGAAGTGTCTATTACCTCTTCCTTCTTTTTGAAGAAAGACAGTCAATTTAACTGTCTTTTTGACATGCTTGCATTGAATCACCGTTTCTTCCTCTCTGCGACGTGCTCCTCATGTGGCGAATTTCAAAAGTGAAAGACGTTTGTCCGTTGGTCCAGCTTTTCAGTGCGTCAACACAGATCTCCGACTCTTTCAAATCTTAATCTTAATAAACGACATGAAATTCTTGGGATTTTTTCTGTAAATTAATATCTGCATATTTTATTTAATTTTAACCATTTACATTTTTATTTTTGTGAGAGGTACCGGATCTGCCCAAATAGGTGCCGGAACACAGGGTGGCCAAAATGAAGAGGTGCCGGATCCTGTTCCGGCAGGATCCGGCTCAAATTAACCACTGCCTACAACTGCCAACAATGCTTCAAAGAGCATCTAGGTGTGTCCCTGGATAAAGGACAATGGCTGTGGTAATCTCAAACGTGTATGGGAAAATGACCTGTCACTTACAATTGACGAAAAAACATGGGAGGAAATTATATCTAATTCATAAGAAAAATACATAAGGGAAGGTAGAGGCAAATTCAGTATAAAATAATTCAAAGATATTATTATACTCCGTCAAGACTACACAGAATGGGCCTGATTAAGGAGGATTTATGTTGGAGATGTGCGAAGAACGTGGCACGTATATGCATACATTTTGGGAATGTTCGAAGGTTTGTCCCTTGTGGAGGAGTGTTCTGGACTCTATGGGAAAATGGTTGAAATGTCTCCTTGGAGACGGTGACCCCGCATCTGAATAAATGTGCATCTAGAATGTTAAAGGCTGGCCTAATAACGTGTGCGCGGATCATTTTAAGATGTTGGAAGGATCCCCAAACTCCTACACTGAATATGTGTAGGGTTCAAATGATGGAGACTGCTGCATGTGAAAAGATACTGGGAAGGTTGCATGTTCAAAGTGGCATGGCTAATGAACAATGGGATAGTTTCAGTAGATACATGTCTGGGGAAGGTGGAACCGTTTGAAGACACTAAGAAGTGGATGTGGGACACTCACAATATCATGCACTAATGTGCGCTGCTTTGATTGGATGTTTTACTTTGATGTATGGATACTTGTCAATGCCTGTTTTTACCTGCCTGTTTTTATTATTTCTTTGGTACTGTTTTTTCTCTGAGTCCTGTATATGATGTTGGATGTTTGTGCTTAAAATCCAATAAAATGTTGAATTACAAAAAAAAAGAAGTGCATGATAGGAGACCTTTAAAAAAAGAACCCGTTTTTAAACCCCAGATTTTTTCTTCTGAGTGAATGTGAAGTGGTTTCATTGTTACTATAATATTATAATGTCAGCATTATATTGTGTACCTGCAAAGATCCTGTTGATGACTAAAGGTCTGTCTCCATGGATGGAGCCCCTGCCCCCCTCCAGAGTGAAGCCCACTCCTGCAGCTCCTTTCTGCAGCTCCACAGTCAGCGGAGCGGAGTGGAGGACCACTGCAACACACACACCACACACACCCCATCAACAACAAGGACAGATGTAGCCTGCATACCTTCATTCCACAGCTGAAAACATCAAAGTTAAACGGAGAGTTTGGATGTTTGGGTCTAGAGTTGTATGAGTAAAATAAATAGTAGCCTGGCTAAATTGGCACATTCAATGAATATTCAAGTGATATAAAGCCCTATATAAAAGAGTAATCCTTTTAGTGTACTCTTGTGTATGCCCTCTTCAAATACAACAACATACATAAACAAAAACGATTATTTAGCTTTGCAGTAGTTCAGATTTACCGAATAAACCAGCTGATCAGGGTGGCAGACCTCTCCCCTGATCTGTGATGTCAAATCTCTCATCATCCCAATGGAGGCTGTTGTCTTTGGTCAGAAAGGCTTTTTGATAGTGAAAATATATCTCAAAATAGAGATTTCACCTAAACAGATTTTGTAAGGGTTCTAAAATACCGTATGTTTGTCCAAAGCAGGTCAAATTCCTAGTATGTGCAAACTTACCTGCCAATAAACCTGTTTCTGATTTCTGATTCTGATTTCTGATTCTGACATTGTTTTGACCTCCATTGTGTAAATGGGGATTATATAATAAAAGTAATAATAATAAGGCTGTATTTGTATAGCGCTTTGGATGCAGCTCAAAGTGCTTTAACAATAGTACACACAACACAATTAAACCGAAACAAGAAATTCAATTCAAGTCAAACTTGAAAACATTTGAACACACATGCAGCAAATGAACACAATATGTGATATCATGGAGTACAAGGAGGTCAAATAGGCTAGAGAATAAAGGCTAACCTAGAAAGATTATTGTTTTCAACTATCGTTGAAAAATGTCCACTGAGTTTGCTTCCCTGAAATGTCTTGGTTGGATGCGTAGTGGAAAAAGCTGCTTCACCCATTTGATTTGAGGAGATAGGTGTATATAAAAAGCCTGCTGCTTGGGACATAAAAGGACAGAGAATCAGGGAGAGGAGACGGACCAGACCATTAGCACAGTAAACCAGTAAAAGGATTTTGAAATATACAGGGAACCAATGCAGTGTAGCTAAAACAGGAGTAATGTGCTCTCTTTTTTGATGTAGCACTTTACTTGTCTTCTGCACTCTAGAAAAGCTCGGCTAGCTCTCTGTATAAGCGCCCTTTAATAAGAGGTGTAATTGATCTCATAGGCCACTACCTTGAAGAGGCTCACTCTCTGGGTGCTGTAGGACTCACCTTCAGGGTGGAGGTCTTCCGTCCTGCAGCCGTCCCCCTCGGCCCCCCCCTCCTCCGCCCTCTTGCAGACCACCACCACAGCGAGCTGCAGATTGCGGGCCTGCCGCAGAGCACTGGTGGCATCAGTGTGTGTGACACCGTGCAGTGTGTGTCCGTTTATGGACAGCACCTCGTCTCCTCTCTGGATGGTTCCCTCCTGAGCCGCCAGGCCACTGGGGAACACTTTATGGACCTGGACAGAACACACTCAATCTCACACACACTAGCTGATCCCAGAGTGTGTGCACGGTCTGTACAGTGGCAGACAGTTCAACCAAATCCCTTGATGCACATCTCAGAATTAAGGCTTGTGACAGAACAAATATTTCCACTGACCTGCAGGAACCTTGACCTTGCTCAATTTAACGCATGGCTTCCTCTATGTATGTATCTGAGGTAAATATGTAATATAGTATCTTGAATACAAACTAACTCTTTGGTGGACACATAAAACACACAAGGCAGTGAATTTCAGTCCAATCATAATGTTTCTTTATATAATATGCAAGTCAAATTCTACTACATATCTACATGAACAGTTATACAATACATTCTATAATTATAAATAACGTTTATATAGTCCCTCTCATTATACTCAGATTCTGTTTATGCACATTTTGTTGGGATTGGTGTGATAGTAAAATGTTGTATTATTTTTGATAAAAAGTTAGGAGCACCTCTGTATATATACATCTATCTGAGCTGAGAAACCTTTTTGTGAGGACCCAAAGCTCCTTAAATGTGCATTTTACCAAGAGTACAAGCAATATGGCACCACTATTAAAAACATTGGGAATAAGAAGGCACTCAAAACCCACTTAGTATTTGATGTTGGATTGTGGTGCCATCTACTGGCCATTACAGGAAACACTATCATATGAAGTAGAGTCAGGAATGATGCTCTCCTCGACTCTCAGCCAGCTATTCACAGGCAGTCTGACGTGTGTGTGTGTGTGTGTGTGTGTGTGTGTGTGTGTGTGTGTGTGTGTGTGTGTGTGTGTGTGTGTGTGTGTGTGTGTGTGTGTGTGTGTGTGTGTGTGTGTGTGTGTATGTGTGTGTGTGTGTGTGTGTGTGTGTGTGTGTGTGTGTGTGTGTGTGTAGTGCTGCTTACTGTCAGAGCCTTGCTCTCCAGGTCGGACCCCCCTGCGATGCTGAAGCCCAGCCCGGCCCCCTCCTCTTTATGCAGAATCACCACATGGATGTCCACCAGTTGCTGTGGAGACAGACAGTTCATTTGTTCTCTTTATTATTGCTCACAATAAACATTATCAATGTTTGCATCAACATGACCACAGTGACCTGCTGTGAGTGTATTTATGTAATGGGTTTATAATCAGATTGGAGTAGAAGGTAATTCATATTTATTATTATATTATCAGTTTTATTAGCTGTCTTTAAAATATGGTGCAACTGGGAAAGTCTGAGATGTGTTCATTGTTTTACCTTCAGCGTGTCTTGGTCCAGAGCTTTGACTTCCTTGATCATCCTCTGTATTTCCTGTGAGGGGATGGCTGAGATGACAGAGTGAGCAGAGGAGCCTGCTGCCTCGTCATGGTGTCCCCCCTCCCCTCGCTCAATGGTACACTCCCTAAGTGTGGCCAAGCTGTGTTTAAAATGAAGACACACACACTGTTACACACTTCTGAGCACTGCACACCTGCACGTACCTCATACTGTACATTCCACCCCTGGCTGCTCTGTGAGTTCTGTTAATTAAAACCTGCTTCTCTGGTGAAACAGGAAGTTGTTGTTTTTTTCAACAAAATGAACCACTTCCTTATGAATATAAAACAAGCACAGTATGCATTCTGGGGCGAGTCTCTGTTTGACTAATACAGTCTATGGTAATTATAAACTGCGAGTGTGTGTGTGAGTGTGTGTGTGTGTGTGTGTGTGTGTGTGTGTGTGTGTGTGTGTGTGTGTGTGTGTTTGTGTGTGTGTGTGTGTTTGTGTGTGTGTGTGTGTGTGTGTGTGTGTGTGTGTGTGTGTGTGTGTGTGTGTGTGTGTGTGTGTGTGTGTGTGTGTGTGTGTGTGTGTGTGTTTGTGTGCGTGTGTGTGTGTGTGTGTGTGTGTGTGTGTGGGGGGGGGGGTGTGTTTGTGTTACTGCACCTGACAGAGAAGCCTCTCTCGCTGCTGTCCTGCTCCCTCTCCTCAGCATCGTTCTCCACAGAGGGCAGCAGGTCGCTGTGAGAGCGCATCACCGCCTGGGAAACCTGGAACAACCAACATATTAAAATAGAATTAGATACAAAACACAAGCATTTCTTGTTTCAATGATTTACAGGTAAAATAAGTCAAACCTATACAAAAGAATGTTCAATAATAGCACATCCACATCCACAACATGCATCTGGCTGCTACCCTGAAATTATTTATCTAATATATAATATTCCAATAACTTGCACATCGACTCTTATTGCACTATTTTTTCTTTTTGTCTTTACTATTTTTCTTTTTGTCTTTACTATTTACTTGCACTATATGTTTCTATTTATCTGTTTTATTGTGTTGCACTGTTGGAAGAGCCTGTGACCTAAGATCTTCATCCTTTTATAATTTGCTCCCGTGGGTCCACAGTAATGACTATTACATGTTACATGTCACATCTATGTGTATTGTGTAATTGTAAAGCACTTTGAGCACCTGGAAAGGAAGCATCGAGAGCTTATTATGGTGTTGGCAAATGTATTATCCATCACCTCATGTCATATTCAAGATGAATGGTTTTGTTCTTAGCAGCATTGTTAGAATTTGGCACTCATTTATCTCACTATCAGACACATAGGACTGGTGGGAGTGCCTTAAAGAGGACACATTCTGATCATGTTCAGCTTCATATCAGTATGTAGTGTCTCTACTTTAAAGAGTCCTCTCCTGCTGATGTTCAGGTGTATATCAGTATGTAGTGTCTCTACTTTAAAGAATCCTCTTCTGCTGATGTTCAGGTGTATATCAGTATGTAGTGTCTCTACTTTAAAGAGTCCTCTCCTGCTGATGTTCAGGTGTATATCAGTATGTAGTGTCTCTACTTTAAAGATTCCTCTCCTGCTGATGTTCTGGTGTATATCATTATATAGTGTCTCTACTTTAAAGAGTCCTCTCCTGCTGATGTTCAGGTGTATATCAGTATGTAGTGTCTCTACTTTAAAGAGTCCTCTCCTGCTGATGTTCAGGTGTATATCAGTATGTAGTGTCACTACTGTGACATGTCTCCATGCTTTAATGTTCAAAAAGCTCTTTATTGTTCTCATACTGCCTGTGCTGCAGCACCTCTTTTCACCCTCCATCTGAAACCAGAGCCCAGTCTGCTCTGATTGGTTAGCTGGCCGGCTCTGTTGTGATTGGTCGACAGCTTGAGCTCTACATACTGATGTCACTAAGTTACGGAAGTAAACAATGGGGTCCAATGGAGGCGTTTCATTATCGGGGGGGGGGGGTTGAGAGTGCTCCCTCTGGAAGGAACACAGGGATTGTAGCCTTTGCAGACCATTTACATGCACAAAAACCTATAAAACACCCGACAGGAAAGGAAAACCCCAAAACACAGTAAGTGAATATAAAAATTGGACCTTCAAATAATAATCATTGACATAAAGTCCATAACCATGGTTCTTCCCTGACAGATTACCTGGTTACTGAAGGCGAGGATCTTCTCTAAACTCCCCTCCTCCAGGCCTATCGGATGGTGGCTACCTGCGGGGGGGGCAGCACTCAGGGTGGGGCTCAGGGGCTTCCCTTGGTTCTCTGCTCCATCTCCCTCTTCTTGAAGGCTCTCTCCCCCCTCTTGAGATATTCTGGATGTGGCAGGGGGAGAGACTGTGTTCTGATTGGAGCTGGTGAGATCCTCTTCTAGCTCAGCTTCCTGTTTGGCAGGAAGTGGAGCTGATGGAGGATCACCATGTGTCCCTGAGTGCAGATCAGTGCTGTCACACAGTGGCAGATCTGCGGGGGGTTGGATAGAGGGGGGTTCATCTCCAGCGGCTGTTTGACTGCATGCTTCAAAAGTGGAGGAGAGGATAGCAGAAGGTGTAGCAAAGACAGGGGGGTTCTCTGGCTCGCTGTCACACGGAGAGGTGATTCCCTGGATCTTTTCTTGGATTTCATGTTGGCCCCTCCCACTGTCCCCATGTGAGGCAGGGCGACTCCTGCTCTCCTCCAGAGGTAGAGAGGTGGAGGTGGCCGAGGGTCTCCTGTTCCCCCCCTTCTCTGAAACCTCCGGACTGGAAAAAGACTCAAAGGAGTGGATCTTCTCTTTGATTGACAGGTTGGCTGAAGATGAGGCGGATCTGCCCCCGTAGGTCCTGGTGAAGCCTCCCACTGACCTCAGCTCTGCGGGTTTGTCCTGCTTCTTCTGGCCCTGCTCATTCCGGATTTTCCTCAGACTCTGGCGGAACCAGGCAGGCTTGGGGGCCACCGGGGGGGCCGTCTTTTCTCCTGGAGGAGTCTCACATGTGTTCTCAGGAGTCATATCTGAGGGGGGATCTGAGGTGACATCCGAGTGTGTGCCGTTAACCTCATGTGTGTTCTCCTGGTCGCTCATGGTGGTGGGGTGTGTTCTGTCTGCAGCGGCGGGGTGGTAGTGGAGCACCTCTTCAGGGGGGCAGTCTGCGAGGCGAACCCAGGGGTCCTCAATGCGTGCCTGGGTGTGTTGGTCAATGTGAGGCTGTCTCCTCAGAGCTCCTCTCTTTGACTTTGAGCAGAGCACAGCATCTGACGGACACAAAGCAGAGGAACGTAGAACAATCTGGTGCTTCTTGTTTTCAAACATGTCACAAACTCATGAGCAGACTTTTTATTCTGTTAACATCACAATTATTTGATTGATGATTATCCAGACTTCTGCCAGTATTTGTAGGATTATCATGGAGGTCCCCATAAAAGTGTTTTTTCATTCATTCAAATAAATGTATATCAAACTGACCATATCCAACTAAAAAACTCAATTTCAATCAAATTGGTTATGATGAAAATGTAACAAAACTAGACTACAGCTATTCTATGTGAAGCTCAACTCTTACTCCATTAAAGAGGAGCTTTGAGGAAAGGCTGATATGCATATTATCACAATGACATTCAAGACAACCTGAAACCTTGGTGTAAATGAAGCAGCTCAACAGTGCTTCAGAAGTTAGAGCCCATTGCACACATCCTGAATTGTATTGACGGACACATAGGAACCCTGCCTTAAACAGGAAATGGAACTTTAGTAACTGAAATACTGATCCCAAAGCAGCAGGGTCAGCATGCTGTATCAACCAACCGCCTGATTCATCGGCTACCTGAGGTTGCATTCAGGTGCCTAAAGTATATAATGGTATGGTGTGTTACCTGTGTGTAGTCTGTTGCTGGTGCAGGCTGCAGTTCCCTCTGAGTGTTCTCTTAGTTGTTCTCCTTCCTGCTACACAAACAGGAAGTATTGTGTCACACAGTTTCTCTCATATCAACCACAAAGAGGTGCAATAATGCTTCCGCTCTGACACTCATCCACATCACTGCTGCTGCTCTCCCTCTGCGCCATTCAGTAACAGGCCCAGAACCTGAACAAGCATGATGCTAACAGGCAGCAGCTTCATTGGTGCCCTCGTCCAATTAGATTGGGGGTACTGGTGGAAGGTTGTCATAGTCCACTCATGGACTTGTTCTCTAGTCCTCGTACTGAATTCCATTCACCTCACTGCATTTTAGGAGAAGAATGGAACCTAAGTAGGCAGATTACATTAAGGTGAAGCAAAAATACATGTATGTATTTGATATTTACTGTATTATATTTATCTTCAATTTTAATTGATTGATCATTTAAATAAATGTGAGTGAAGCGCTTCAATAAACACTGTGGAGTTCCAAAGGAGTAGAGGTAAAGCAGTAAAATGAGAACGTCTTGTAATATTCCATTTGACACGTCAAAAAAAAAGTGTTAAAGCTGCATTCGAGCACATGACATGCACTGCCTTCATGCTGACATGCACACGAATAGTGAAATGTATAAAAACATGCATACCAGGCAACACAGAGACACAAGATGGGTGTTGCAAGCACCATGTTATGCATTTGTACTTATTCATTCATTTAAATTGTTTGCTAATGTTCAGGTTCATATCAGTATGTAGTGTCTCTACTGGGACATCTCTCCATGTTTTCATGTTCAAACAGCTCTTTATTTTTACCTCTTTTCACCCTCGGTCTGACCGCTTAGAGATGTCCCGACCCTTAGTCTATCATGTACAATGTGTTGGAGAGCTAGCCAATAGAAGTGTGAGTGTTACGTAGCGATGTCACTATGTCACTACGGAAACAAAGGATTCTTACAATGTCTTACCAATCATACAAAAGTGCAGCAGTACACTGAGCTGTGATTAAAGCAAGTGTCTGTAATGTAGACTAGTATAGGCTGACTGTTAAATCATAACCAGGTGTTCAGCATGCTTTCACTAGCACAACACTGAAGCCACATCCCTTCACATACGTTCCTTAAGAGTAACCTCAGGATCTTTCTCAGTGCCTTGTACACACTGCTGAAGAACTGCAGGGAGTGAGAGGAGAGGAAAGAGTTATATGTTAGTCATGGTTAGTCTATTGAAGAAAACATGCATATTACAAGAGATGGTCAGCTAATTCAAAAAGAAGCAGTCCCCTCGCTGTTCCTCACATCAGCATCCATATATGGGCACTGAATTAGAAACTGTTTGATAAACCTAATTAGCTACTGTATCGGAGCAACATCCAACAGACAGTGCCTGGTTTATGTATGCCAAGTAGGATGTGTGAGATGGATACCATGTCCCCATCCCACTTCCTGGTTGGCATCCTAATCCTGATTGGAGCAGCACATAGTCTCTCCAATCAGGGTTAGGATGCCAATGCAATTCGAGGGACCAGACATATGGAAAGTGAGAGAAGGGGCATGGTACGTTTGTAATTAATGTTTTGACACATGTTGGCACAGAAATGGCAGACAGTGTTAAAACATAACAGTTCTGCTATCGGACACAACTGACAGATACTGACAAAGTTCTGGTTCCAGGTCATGTTTGGGTATTAATTGTAATGCTGGCTTTTGGTTAAGTTCCATTTCCCTAACCAGAGGTGAGAAAAGTACTCAGATCTTGTAAGTGAGTAAAAGTAGAAGTACCAGAGTGTAGGAATACTCTGTTACAAGTAAACTTCCTACATTCAAAATGTTCCTCAAGTGAAAGTAGAAGAGTATTCTCATCAAAATATAGTGAAAGTAGTGACAGTAAAAGTAGTCATTGTGCAGATTGGTCCATTTCAGAATAATATATATGATATGTTTTATAATGATTGATCATGAAAGTGTTCTCAAAGCTGGTAAAGGTGCAGCTAGTTTGAATGACTTTGTATACTGCAGGGTAGCTTGTGGATTTACTCCAGGTGGAACTAAAGTCTGATTTAACACTTGATTATATTTCACATCATTCATCCACATCTGTGAAGTAACTAAAGTTATTAAATACATGTAGGGGAGTCAAAGTAAACCATGTACCTCTGAATTGTTGTGGAGTAGAAATACAAAGTAGCACATTTGGATTAATTTTTATTTCCCTAACTTTGCTTAACGTGTTGCAACGATCACTGCACCAATAATGTAGCAATGCACCAGCAAAGTTGGCTGTTATGTGGAAATAGTACATAAATTCAACCGAGGCCTTCACAGCTACCTTAATAAACCTGTTCCCCATGTTCAGAGTCAGCATGCAGAGTGGTGTACCTGACAGCTGTGTGAGGAGGACTCCAGCCCCCCCTCTCTGACTGGGGACCCTCCACTGGAGCCGCTGGAGTCTCTGTTATAGCCCTCCTCACTGGTCACATCCTGAGGCCAGCAGTGCCGGTGAGGAGCAGCACGGACCCTGCAGGTGGACTGCACGCACGCACGCACGCACGCACGCACGCACGCACACATGCACACACACACACACACACACACACACACACACACACACACACACACACACACACACACACACACACACACACACACACACACACACACACACACAGCTGTAATACATTTATAGAGTGGTCCTAAAACCCAGAAATGACATAGCATGTCAGCATTTCCAGGTCCCTCGTCTTGAAGTCAACAGTTGTTTTGTTTGTTTTTGTTTGTGGTAAGCCTAGAATAAGTTCTGTGGTTAATCCAGGTTTAAGAACGTTTTTTACATATTATTCTCTGACCAAAGCTTCTTTGTATCATAAAAAAACAGCAGTTGCTAGGAAGTGACAAAATTTGACTTCTTAAATTCATCCCACCAAGCATAAGCATCCTTCAGCTTAGCATTGAGTAGCCATGCGACTAATGCAGTTTATTATGTTAGCTTTTTAGTTCTGGAAATTGCAATTACCTTTCAAATATCACAAAGTGTTTTTAATATATTAAGGTTATCCTGCAGAAAAAAAAATTTAAGTATCATAAACGTGTGTTTGCTACAGATCTTATTTTCTGCAATATTCCAAACCCAATGGAAAAATACCATAGCATTTTAGTTGTGGGAGCCCTTGCAATGCCAACTTCTATGTCGGCCTACAAATATACATCTTTGCCGCACCAATCTAATAAAAGTGTGACACAAGAAGACAGTAGGTGTCTTAATTTTGTTAGATAATGTTTTGGGAGTTTTTCGTCTTTAAATTAGAGTACATTACAGTACAATTATTACAAAGATTATATACATATGTAGTTTGGATTCCCTGCTTTGTCTTTTGGGATGGAAAGTTAGATGGATGGTTGGATGGTTGGATGGATGGTGTACCTTGTTGCTCCTGAGGGCCAGGTCCAGGGCGTGCTGATTGGACAGGTGTGCAGCAGCAGTATTGTAGGGGACGTTGTAGTCTTCATCAGGATACACAGGCACTGACAGCCTGTTCTCAGACCACGTCTCTCTCATAGACTACACAACAGGCAGGGGACAGGGTCAGATGACACACACTACGACAAAAGAGGCTGTATTTTGCACTCTCTCAACACAACCTGCTCATGTGTGCTTACCTTGGGTGTGCCCAGGCTGTGCACGCGGGCGGATGGGTGATGGTGTGTGTTGTGGAGGTGCTGTATAGTGAGGAATTGATTGTGGTGGGGGCTGCTGGTGTTGTCGCTGCAGGAGCGGGTCATGGTCTTCTGCGCTCGTTTAACTGTCAGCTGACTGAAAGTCTTCTCCAGACAGCGCTCACACCTCTGCCGACTGTGAGAGCAGGGCTCCAGTCTGCGCAGACCTGGGGCCAGCAACACAGGACAGAGGTTCACGGTGGATCTTTAACAATATGCAACTCTGTAATACAATTCAGAAGACCTAAAACCGAAAGATGTAACTGTGGAATGAATAATAATAAATATATCACCATCAATACTCCACTGGCTCTTCTCCTTCCTCAGTTTGCTGTTTTCCACTGCCTGAGCGATAGCATCATTCAGCTGCTTCCCTGACACCTGGACCATATAGTGCAGAAGAAGAGATTGTCAAGGGGTTAATGAATGAGTCAGAATGGCAGCTCTTAAACAAGTTCAAGATAGTTTTCAAGGTAAAAAAAGGATATCATATAAGAGTTTTAAAATATCTTCATTATATTAGGTAAAAAGCCTTAACCCATACTCCAGACAAAGACTAATAGAGGATGACGGCAGAATAAAGTCGACACCAATGTTTTGTGTGTGTCCATTTGAGTAAAATGGTCACATCTAGTATGACTTGAGGATTTTTTATTCTAGCATTTCAGACAACCCACACTTCAGACTTTTTTTAGACACAGATACAAAATCAATTAATTAAAAAAGGCATGTATTAGCCTACTGTTAAAGTAAAAGAGTATACCTGCTAAACAAGTGATTGTTTGCATGTTAGCATGCTGATGTTAGCATGCTGATGTTAGCATGCTAAAAAGTAGTGATTGTGCAGATTGGTCCATTTCAGAATAATATGATATGTTTTATAATGATTGATCATGAAAGTGTTCTCAAAGCTGGTAAAGGTGCAGCTAGTTTGAATGACTTTGGATACTGCAGGGTAGCTTGTGGATTTACTCCAGGTGGAACTAAAGTCTGATTTAACACTTGATTACATTTCACATCATTCATCCACATCTGTAAAGTAACTAAAGGTATTAAATACATGGAGTGGAGGAAAAGTACATGATTTACCTCTGAACTGTTGTGGAGTAGAAGAACAAAGTAGCATGAAATGGAAATACTCTAGTAAAGCACAACTATTTCAAAATTGTACGTACAGTACTTGAGTAAATGTTACTTCCCACCTCTGTTTAGGGGAGTTACATAATTTGCCTCATAAGCCAAGAACTGCCTGTTGTAGAGACCCTAAACATTCATTCATCATTCATTCCACTCTGTTGGAGTTTGGCCTGAGGGAGGAGGCCAGAACACTGGGATGAATGCAGGAGCCATGGAGCTAACACTCAGAGGCCCCAAGCTGAACCAAGGGGCCAGCCCCTCCCTGTGAGCCCGTAAACCTGACCCGAGTAGGGAATAAGGTGTTGGCGTTGCATACTTTGGGGTCGGGGTGTCGGCTGATGATGATGTGGACTGGACCTGGAGAGCACTGGCTCAGC
>NC_136904.1:51281176-51350461 GCF_949606895.1 Notothenia rossii
AAGATAAATGAAAGAAGGTGGATATATCCATTTAACATAAAGTATATGTATGTTTATTATAACATTGTTCTGTGTGTCAAAATGGAAGACAGCCCACACACCTATCAATAATCAAACCATGGGGTCTTATTTCATTACGTGTTGATTTCTATCAACAGGATGTATAGAGATGTAATACAGCAAAAGTATTCTCCGTCAGGACTTCCTGCAACAACACCACGCCGTTATCTGGATTCTCATTGGCCAGAAGACATTATCAAAGATGTTCTATTGAGAAGACGATCACTACGTGACAAAAGTTTTCAAAACCGTTTCTAGTCTTCGGTATTTCCAGACAAGTGACTACTGAAATCAATCTTACTAACTGCTGTCTGTGCAATTTACTCGGCGCGAGTTGGCGGACTTTATTTTGCCTACTTTAACATCATTTTTCATGGTGGGGCTAAGCCATTTCTTGGTATGGCTGTAGCCTACCCCAGCCATATCCTGGCGCTGCCACTGGTGGGATGTATGGGGCGGACCATCCTGCACATGCGTTAAATGCGTTAAATATTTTAACGCAATTAATTAAAAAAATTAATTAACGCCGTTAACGCGATAATTTTGACAGCATTAATTTATATATATATTTGCGGAAGTAAACCGACCATTTTGAAATCAATAACATCATGTTGAATCAATATATTATGTAAAATTATTGATTTAAATAGGAAGCCATGTAATAAGCAAAGTAATGTGCAGCAACCTGTTGTATTGACCAACTGCATATCTCTTACGTACAATATAGAATACTATGGTATGGTATGGTCCTGGGAAACGTTTAAAGATTCAAAAAGAGGCCTGTAGTAGCAAAGGTCAAGGCAGTCAGAGTATAGAACATGGAGCAGTAGGTGTGGTTCAGATTAGTTCTATGGAATATACATTATATGGAGTAGTATAATTTATAGTAAGAAGCAGAGTACAGTGTATTTTACAGTAGTTTAGTTAACGATCGTATATTGTAAGCAATGGCAGATTCAAATGAGTCATTTAGGTGTCTTAAAAAGGGATTAAGAAACATTTTAAAGAGGAATTTACACTGTTAAGTCATGAGTGAAAAGTTTAATTCAGAATGCTGACATTATTAAATACCCCAATGCTCTGTATAATTATGAATAAGTCTTTGGGGACATAAGGGGCGTTTCACTTCTGAAGGGAGCCATTATGAAATCAAAAATGAAACAGAGACGGTATTGAAACCAGAATCAGCTGAGCCCGGCCGTCACATTCTAGAGATTCTTTCCTGCTTCAGATCTCTCTCCCTTCAGGCTGCTGTTCAGGTCTCAACAGCCTCTGACCCAACAGACCTGCAGCGTGTCCCTGTGTTACCCTCCCCAGCAGAGGCAGAAACACTAATGCCCCTTTTTCCACCAAACCAGTTCAAGTTATAGCTCTGTGCTTGTGATCTTCTGGTTCAGAACCGGTTCTTCTTTTTAGCCCCAGTTGTGTTTCTACCGCCCAGAGCCAGAGCCCGACTGGTGCTGCGCAATGACATCACCGTTTACGTCGCTGATTTTCTCCCCAACAACTCACAACAACAACAACAATAGAGAGCCAAAGTCCCTCCCTTTCCGGTGGACCTCCATGGGACCTTATTTTGGAAAAAATATGTATTATAGTCAACGGTGAGAGAGAAATTATCTTTCGATCCCGTTTGAATTGTGGCATGTATTACACATATTATGTTTGTCAATTTAAAAGATAATTTTGCAAGTCAAGGAAAAAAAGAGTTTGTCGTAAAACTGTGAAGTAAAACTTATTTTTGTGTGAAACTGCTCCATGAACTACATCTATGGTCTCGCACAACATACGTCACCAACCAACCCAGTCTCACGGTATTTCATGTTATAGTCACGACATTTAATCTATTGATTCGTGTTCACCAACACAATTTTCCCCTTTTTTTCGTGTCACACAGAACGATTTTAAAAACAATGTATTTCTATTGGTAGTATGTTTCGTGCCTGCAGCACGTCTTTTTGTCCGTTCGGGTCTTGGAAGACCGGAAGCTGTGGGGTTCATAAAAACATGTTCTTACTCAATATCAAGCCACGATTATTGTTTTTATTTTAAATTGTATAATGTCTGACTTTTTTTGTCGTCTGCGAGGAAAATAAATGGGGCTCAGAGCCTCAGAATACTGAAATCTCTATTTTTCTAAATATTTGTTTCCTTCTAATTTGTTATTCTTTTCTAAATAAAAGGAGTGAACGCAGGTGCAAAGATAAAAATTGACTCTGTCCTTGTTTACTTCCGAAGCTCTCACGCTCTGTTCAGAAGTAAAATACTTTTTCCCAGAACTCTGATTCACTGTATTGGACCCGACCAGAAGTGAATCCAACCAGTAAGAACACCTAGGGGAGTGAACAACTCCTCCCCACGGACTCCCTGATTCACTTAGGAGTGAAATCGACCAATTAGAGATTTGGGGGGGCCGACACAACTCTGCCCCCAAATATGTCTTTGTATACTGATGTTTATTCATGCACGATGCCCCCTGTTTCTGACTCGCTGGTCCCGATATCTGTATCGCACGGCAGTAGAGCGGGGAGCCCGGAGTGCTCTGTTAGAGGGGACTCTGTATTTTGTATTGTTGTTTTTTACCATTAAAATCAGATTATTGCTATAACTTTTATGCCAGTGTTTTGAACTCCTTCTCTTATTAATGTGACCAGGCTCATCTAACGGACGGCGCGGAGCGGAGGTGGGCTTTAAGCCACCACCACTGTGTTTGCTCCTACACTAATCAGCATCTTGATATGCCACACCTGTGAGGTGGGATGGATTATCTCGGCAAAGGAGAAGTGCTCACTATCACAGATCTTTTCTGATTTGTGAACAATATTTGAGAGAAATGGTTATTTTGTGTATGTAGAAAATGTTTTAGATCTTTGAGTTCATCTCATGAAAAATGGGATCAAAAACAAAAGTGTTGCATTTATATTTTTGTTCAGTGTAATTTTATGTGTACCTTGTCAACACTAATGTCATCCACAGCATACACAGCGATCACGCAGTTCTTAACGAGAAAACTAGTTGCTAAAACAAAACACGGGAGTGTACCTTGTTAGCTAATGTTAGCTGTGGAGTCTGTATATGCTTGTTGTGCTCATGAGCAGTGTTGGGTGTAACGCGTTACAAAAGTAACGGAGTTACAGTTATGTATTTATGCACTTTTTGCTGTAACGAAGTCATGTAACGCATTACTAATGACATTTGGGTAATATACTACCCGTTACAATTCTCAGTAATGCAGTTACAACAAATCTTTACCCGAACTCTAAATTTTTTAAGAATTCACTGACATCGCGAGACATTCTGACACCGGAGAAAAATTGTGCCGGTAGATTAGTAAACCTGGTGTCTAGTAATCAGTCAGGCTGATCTTGATGAGCCCGAAGGGTGTTCTTTTCCCCATAATGACCAAGTCGCTGCACATTATCCCACTTATTACATGGCCAGATACTAAACAAAGTAAGCAATCGACTCCCAATATTAATTGAAATGATTTTATTGACTTAAAATGATCGTATTTCTTCCGCTGAGAAAAAAACAAACTCTGTTCCACGGTGCACCAACGGCTGGAACTGCGACAACAACAACTTTACGCCAGCACTGTCCAGCTCTGTTCACAGTTTCTGATCCACTAACAAGTCCTTAAACACTGCAGAGCCCATACTGTGTTCCTGTTTAATTATTGTCTGTCTTCTTCTGTTCAATTATCTGACGTCCAGCGCTCCGTCTTTTACCCTCTTTTACTTTATCTTTCTTGATCCTCCTTAGCAACGGAATTGACTAATCAGAATCGAGTATTCAACTAAGCCTTGTAATAAAAGTTGTTAGTAGTCTTAGACCCCATTTACACGCAAACGCATACGAAACGCAAGCGAACCGAATACGATATAAAAAAAGTCGTCCATTCACACGAGAAAGCTCGGGAGCGCTGGATACGCTGTAGTACATATGCCAGGCCTGTAAGTGGCGCTGTACTCCTGCCACAAAATGCACAAAAAGCAGCGAAGAAGACCCCTGAGCATGGTTGCCTGGTTGCCCTTTTGTTTATGCCCCGCGGTGGATTTAGTAACATGTAGTTCATGTAGTTCTCCGTGTCCACTTGATGGTTGTGGTCATAGCCGTGGGAACATGTTTCAAATGGGGGGTGCTGTGGGGATGACACCAGGGCTGGTTCTGACCAATTTGCTGCCCTAGGCAAGATTTTAGCTGGCAATGAAAAGCCTCTACAAAAGACCAATACACTACAAAAAGAGAAACGTATTGATATGGTGGACAGCTTATATAAAAAGGCTTCAAATGTATTTAGTATTGCATGAACATGTTTTAATTGGGGGGTGGACTTCACATCCTCTAAGGGGGTCCGGGGGTGCCCCCCCGGGAAGATTTTTTTTAACATTTTAAAGTAAAATACTTCAATCTGGTGCACTTTGAGCGCCCAATTACTAGAGACTGATCTAGGGGATATAACTCTAAACACCCACGTGAAAAAGATCGGTTTGTATGTGAACATAACCAATAACCTACCATAGCCAATAACAAATAAATGTAGGCTAACTTGTTTTATTTTTGTGGTTCATTCATATCTTATTTTATCAGTTAACATTTATTTATTGATGCATATTTTTAAATCTCTCCAGTTTTAAACAATTGTTTTGGTTTACTGTCCTATAGTATAAATTGGAATGATTTCAAACCTGTTTTTATATATCCTAATAATTATAAAGATGTCCCTTTGAAATATTTGCTTACATAAATTGTGATCAAAACGTTTGAGATCCACTGAGATAACTTAGACTAAAGTGAACTATCTAAACACTCAGAGTCCTTTACCTCACTGAGCCTCTCAGTCTGACAGGACAGAACACTCCCTCCACATTATTGTAGAAACAGCTTCTTATATCCGTTAGCGCAGCAGAAGCTAACAACAATCCCCGCCGGTACCGGTGCACCCCCTCTCTCTATCTATCTATCTATCTCTCTCTCTCTCTCTCTCTCTCTCTCTCTCTCTCTCTCTCTCTCTCTCTCTCTCTCTCTCTCTCTCTCTCTCTCTCTCTCTCTCTCGCACTGTGGCTATGAGCTGGGCGCCTGATAAGCCAACATTCCCCACTTTCATCACTTACAGCGCCCATCGTACAGGGCAAATGGAAAATGTAACCGGGGTGAAAAGGGTGTTATCTTTACTTAATTATGAATGTTGTTACATCAAGGCTGAAAATTCGTTATTTTTGTATTATATTTGCATTTAATCTTGTGGAATGTCCTCCACCAGGGGGTGCTGCAGCACCCTCAGCACCCCTACTTCCCACGGCCCTGGTTGTGGTAGAGGAGCTGTAGATTTTGCACTAAAATCTGTAGCATGGTCAGTAGCAGTAGCAGTAGCTACTGACCATGCTACAGCAGTGAGCTGTGGGGAGAGGTGGGGCTATGGCTTCATCGTTGTAACATCTTGGTGAATACCAAAATGATCGTATAGGGCGTACACACAGAGCCGTTTGGCCCCTCAGAGCGTTCCGTTTGCAGATCTATCCACCTTGGGACCCGTTATCGTTTGCGTGGTCCGTTTCTGCGTTTCCGTTATGGCTGTCACTACCCGATCTGTCGCCCTGCCCTATCTGCAGTGCGCATGTGCGAGATGGTCCGCCATATTGGACAACTCCGTACGGCAACCCAAGTAGGACACTTGACACAGTGGCTTTTGGCAATGCACAAAAAGAAAACTTGAGAGAGGAGTTATTGTTATTACAACGTGACTTCACTATTATTTAAGAACTCTTTTTATTGGGTTATTTTATTTGGGGTTAAGTACATTGTCAGAATAAGTGAGAAATGAATGTAACTTCTGTTAGACAGCTATATCTATATGCCATACATTTTTGCATACATTCACAGTAAATATTTATTCAGTATGATAGCTGTCATACAGCTGCGGGCAGGGCGGCAGATCGGGTAGTGACAACGGCCTCGTGTAAACGAACGGGCTATACGAAAGAGAAAAGTAGCGGATACAACCGTTTGCGTTCTCGTGTAAACAGCACCTTAAGGGCCTACACAGTTGCTGCACTAAACTACATTTTAGCATTTAAAATACCTTGCCATTATTTTGCGGAAAAGTAGTGTAACTCATTACATTTCAGAGAGAGTAATATTGTAATGTAACTTATTACTTAAAAAAGACAGTAATAAGTAATATCTAATGTATTACATTTTGGAAGTAACTTGCCCAACCCGAGATGTTGCTATGACTATAAAATAAATAGACACAATCACCAATCCAAGGTACTGATGGGTTGGATACGAAACGAAGGGAATAGTCATAGAAGAAAGTTTTAGCTTGTATTAGAAATGTTGCAAAAGCCAGGTGCAGACACTGTAGAAGACAAAGAGTTATTGAGAACAAGAGATCGCCCTGGCCTTGGACAGTGTGTGTGAGCTCCTACGCATAACTGGGAATCAGTGTAATGGAGGATTCCACTATCTATTGTAGAAACTTTAGCAAAACAAATTACGTAGGATAGCGACTAGAGTAGAGAGGGACCTTCACCGGCCGGCTGAATGCTGATTGGATGTCGTGTTGCCAAGAGACTTTGTCTAATGGCGCATTTCCACTACAGGGCCTCGCTCGGCCTCGCTCGGTATGGCTAGGCCTTGTGGCTCACTTTATGCTGCGTTTCCATTATAGTTTAGTAGCTAGGGCAGTAACTATAGTAACGCAGTGTAGGCGGAGCCGTGACGTCATCTTCAATGAGAACCACATAAAACCAACATCAGCCATTAGCTGTTAGCGCTCAGAGCTCACAGCTCCTCATATCTGTTCAGAAACTAGACAAAAGTTAAACAAGTACAAACCACAGACTGTCTGTGTCATGGCGAATACAGTCGCTGGTTTATTTATGTCTGTATAGGCCGTTGTTGTGAGTGTGGACGGTCGAAGCATACACTGCGTTAGCTTAGCCGATCTCCATTTAGAAAACACGCATTTTAAAAGGTGTTTCGCCTGCCGTCTGTCTGCAGACTTGTCAAAGCATTAATTCATGGTTTTTACAACTATCAGTATGTTGTTACTTCAGCATCATTTTGAAACGTGTATTACAATTAATTCAAGGTCAAATATGTTCATCTTGTTGTAGTTGTAGCCCCCTTGACAGCGATTCTCTCTCTAGTTTAGCATACTCAGCCCGACTCAGCCTGGTTGTTGGCCAGGAAAGAACCTCGATTGTATGGGGCCAGAAAAATTGTGAAATAGTACCCACTAGCCCAGGGGTCGGCAACCCGCGGCCCTCGAGCCGCATGCGGCCCTTTAAGCCCTCTGCTCTGGCTCCCTTGAGCTTAAACAAAAATAAGAAGGAAATAAAATAAAAGTATTTGTAGGACTATTTATATTTTCTTGCATGGTTGAAAATATTTTGTATCTTGTATTTTTAGGTGATACTGTGACACATAAATAAAAAACAAAACGGTTTTAATTAGGTCAACTAAAAAATGCGTCACATCCTGATGAATGGTGAATAACGAATAACCTGACCCCCGGCTCGATGAGGGAACTATAGATACATCAAAGAAAATAAAAGTATCGGAGGAACACAGGATTTATTTCTGCGTGGACAGAGTTATATATTTTCACAGCAAACGATGCTGGTTTACCGGTATGCTTGATATGTAGAGAGACGTTGTCAAAGGTGTTGCAGCCTTTACGTATCGAGGAACAACACGGGAGAGGTTGTAATTCAATGGGGGTATGTAATTTATTTCAGAAAACACTTTTTGTTATATTCCATGGAATGCTCTTAACGTCCCGATAGTAATGAATATATTAAATGCTTTGACAATAATTACATACAAAAAGTAATGCTGTCAAAATTATCGCGTTAACGGCGGTAATTATTTTTTTTAATTAATTGCGTTAAAATATTTAAGGCATTTAACGAATGTGCAGAATGGGCCGTCCCTTACATCCCACCAGTGGCAGCGCCAGGGTATGTCTGGGGTAGGCTATTTGCGTACCGACGTACTTGTGAAGCTTTTCCAGAAGGCGGTTAGATCACCGGACGACAGAGTCGGTCTCCATATGCACAGACAGGGCTGCTGTTAACGTTGGTCTGTACAACGGAACTGTGCCAAAACTATGCCAACCGGCTGCGGAGGGAGACTACCCCCCTTCACTGGAGAACTGCGCTAAAACAGCTGATTACAACGTTCACACCCTGTGGTCACGAAGTACTACACTAGCCCCACCCCCCCCGTCGACTTTCCTGAAGTACTCCCCCGTTGATAGAAATCAACACGTAATGAATTAAGACCCCATGATTAATCATGATTAATTAATTTTTAATATTTGTTTTCCCTTCAAATGTGCAGAGGACTCCCCAAGTGCTGTGTTTAATTTATTTTAAAGTAGGCCTGTGTATTATTTTTAATTCTCCTTATAGGAGTTATTTGTTTCTTATTAGAGGTTAACAGTTTTATATAATGTAATAAATAGCCTAATAAATGCAAACAAACTGTAGTTTTTGTCTGATATAACAATAAATACAACTTTATAAGCTATGAAATATGTTTTGCGGCTCCAGACAAAACATTTTTGGGGAAAAAGGAGCAAAATGGCTCTTTTGGTCAAAAAGGTTGCAGACCCCTGCGCTAGCCAGAACAACGCCTAGTGGAAACGCAACCAAAAACGGGCCGGGCACGGCACGCTTAAAGTGAGCTCCGCGCTGTAGTGGAAATGCGCCATAAGTCTGTGCACCAACCAGGGAGACCAAAGTCTAAACCAAGGTCCTCCCCATCTCCAATCATAAATGTACGGGCAGAGCCCTGAATAATAAAAATGTATTCACGCACGAGGTACAATGCTTTTTCCGGAAATAGAGTTACAAATTACAACTTTGCTGCCTGTGATTTCTATGACCTGACATAGTCAAATAATTGAACTTAGAAGTTGTTTGCCTTCCTGTAATAAAAGAACACTGACATTAACGTTTACACATTACACTTCTTTAACACTCACTGAAACCTTGTACAGCCGGTCCCGCATGTTGGCTCTTACGGAACCGACTAACTCCCCTTTTGTGTAATAGCAGCTCTCAACATGCCCAGACGTATATGATGATTTCCACCTTGTTTAATACTTTTTGCCTCATTCTGGTGTTGGTGACGTGTGTTGTGCGAGACCAGAGATGTAGTTTATTGAGCGGTTTCACACAAAAATAAGTGTTACTTCACAGCAAACTTGCAAAATTATCTTTTAAATTGACAAACATCATATGTGTAATTCATGGCACAATTCAAACGGGATCGAAAGATAATTACTCTCTCGCCATTGACTACAATACATATTTTTTCCGAAATACGGTCCCATGGAGGTCCACCAGAAAGGGAGGGACTTCGGGGACTGCGTCGGGTCGATGATCGTGTTGCTTTTAATCGTACAAAGCCAGATTAAATTAAATAACTACTTCTCAACCCTTGTACTTTTCTCCAGAGTGCCGTGGTTCATTGTTTATTAATGTGGTTCAGCGGCATTTACCGACCGCTGAAGTGCTGCTCGTCCACCGGAGATTAGTTTACTTTTATCTCACGGCAGAGTTTATTCTCCCCTTATCTCATGGCAGAGTTTATTCTCCCGTTAACTCACAGCAGCGGCCGCTGTAAAGTATTCAGTGTCTGACTGTCACACAAGCAGCTGATACATATCCCCCTCCCCATAAGTGAATGTGTGTCAGTATGAATTGACGCAGTTCGGCATCACACCGCTGTTATTAAAGTTTCTCTGGTATTAGACAGGTGATGTTAGCATAGCAACTGAGGCCCCGGCCACACGAGGACGAAAACGGTCGTTTGCGTTACTGTTTAGTGTCATATAGACCGTTCTTACACACTAGGACGACCGAATATGACAGGAAACAACTGCGGAAACGATAACGGGTCCCAAGGTGGATAGAACGGCATACGCAACGCTCTGGGGGGTCCAAAGGCTCCGTGTGTACGCCCTCTATACGATAATTTTCCGATAATGATGATGCAATAGCCCCGCCTCTCCCCACCTCTGCTGCTCACCCCCGCGTCAAAGTAAACTGCACACTTTATTATTATTATTAAAGATTATTTATCTTTCTCTCGATATGGACATAAACGCGAGTGAAGTCTAATCTGACAGGACGGAGACACGCACCTCTGCTCACCTGCAGCTCCTCCCGCTGTGATGCAGCGTTGAACGGAGCAAAACACAAGTCCGATCATCACCCTTAGCTATTTTAATTACCTCTCAAACTACCTAAACTAGTTATAAATATGTTTATTTTTACTGTCAGCCGGGTCACTCATTACTGGATCAGCTGCTGCTTGAGACAGACACTGACGCTGTCCGAAGATAGGGAGGAAAAAGAGAGGCTCCATGTATTTTATTATTGTATTATATAGATTTGTTATTCATTTGTTTTAAAGTTCAATAAATAACAAAGACGACCTTTGACCGGCACTTTTATAATTTTGTCCGGAAGATTTCAACTTTAACACACGTTGACTGGCGAAAAACTCTGCCCGGTTCCCTCGGCCCCAACCGCGGAGAATAAACAGAAGCGCAACCATGACAACCATACTTCTTCGCTGCTTTTGTGGAGGGAGTTACAGCGCCACGTACAGGCTCCTGCATATGTACTCCAGCGGTTGGAGCTAAACGGAGCTGTCTCGTGTGGACAGACACTATCCGGCAGAGGTGGGACCAAGTCATTGTTTTGAAGGTCCGAGTCAAGTCTCAAGTCTTTGCGCTCAAGTCCGAGTCAAGTCTCAAGTCTTTGCGCTCAAGTCGAAGTCAAGTCTCAAGTCAGGATGGGCAAGTTCAAGTCAAGTCCAAGTCCTAAACTTTGACAAAACGAGTCTTAAACAAGTCATCATGTGCTTTTCACCAAATGTAATGACATCCATCAACAGAATAATACTTAATAATCAAACTGCTCCTTATTATATCACATTAATAATGTAATAATCCATTTTCTCTCTGCTGGTAAAGTAACGTGTTTTCTTCTATTTTAAGAGGGATCAGTAAGGTTAGGCTACCGTGACGGTTTGATTCAGAAGGAGTTTAATGTTTAAGATCCCTGATGTTGAGGTAACCAGAATGTTTATTTCCACTGTGTACTACACGTTATAAGGGACCCACAATCTATCTTTATGCAAGGGATAATGTGCAGCGAGGCGGTCTCTATGGGGAAAAGAACACCCAAATCTAGATCCCTCTGTAGGTGGTACTTTGAGTATATTTTGATGCTAATACTTTTGTACTTTTACTTGAGTAACATTTTGAATGCAGGACTTTTTATTGTAACCGAGTATTCCTACACTCTTGTATTTTTACTCAAGTACAAGATCTGAACTTCTCCCACCTCTGACAATAAATCCTGAGTGGTTACCAACAACAACAAAAAACCTGCCCTGAAGGTTATTTTAATTTTAGAAAATCCTGCACTCATTTTCTTGACTTTTTCCGACGCGCTTGCATTTTAATCCGTCTCACCGTCGCTCTGTGCAGCTGGCCTGTACCACTACACCTGCTGTGCCCCCCACCCTTCTTTCACATAATGGTATGATCCTAGTGTGTCCTCGCATATGATTGGTCGCATGGTGACCCAGCTAAATAAAGTCCCGCCCCTGCCTGCAAGGATTCTCAGCAAGAGTAGGAGCGGCTGAAGATTCTGCTCTCCGCGACGGGAGTCTGCTCTTTTAGCGACATCTCGCGATCGGCGTGTTGGAGACCTCTGAATTAAATTATCAAGTCACCTCAAGTCCTTCAATGCAAAGTATCCATTATCGTGGGCGTACAAAAGTGCCTCTTCGGTAGGCAGTTGGCAATGGCTGGAGCAATCCATCATGTCTGTAAACCAAAACATATCTCTGGCATCAATGTGGTACTGCCCAAAACCACCACCCTCAATGGATAAGACCATCATCCGCTTTTCATGCTCTATTGTAAAGCAACTGCACAGGAGACTCAACATAGAGGGGCTCTCTTTACCATCTTGCCCCATTTGGAGTAACCCCTGTATTTCTGCAGGAGGAGGCACTTTAAGTAATAATATCTGGCAGAAGGCTGGTATTACTACAATTGGACAGATATATAGAGACCAAACCCTTCCATTTCCACAACTCAAAAATCAGTATGGTCTCTCAGGCTCATCTTTTCTATCATATGCACAACTAGCATCTATTATTAGTACAAAATGTAAGGAGGGAGCCATGCCTGCTTCATGTATGGAAGAGGACCAGCGCCTCAAGAAAGCAATCATATCATCAGGTGTGGTCTCTAACATTTATAAATGATTATCTAGGGCTGCCCCGAATACCTATTCTCCTGTCCAACTGTCCTGGGAGCATGCCTTGAATATCTCTCTGTCTGCTTTGCAATGGAACTTCATTTGGAGGTCAGCTATGTTCTCTTCTAAATGTGTAAGATTCAGGATCATACAGTTCAAAATTCTCAATAGAGCTTACATCACCCCTGTTACAAAATCCAAGATGGACAATAAACACAGAGACTTATGCTGGCATGAATGTGGCAAGCGAGGTACATTGTTGCACCTACTCTGGGAATGCCCAGCGGTAAAAAAACTTTGGTCAGAAGTAATATCCTTATTGTCTGAATCTTTAAAAGTTAGTTTCCCTACATGTCCCATTGCATGTCTACTGGGTCTCAAGCCAGATGGCAATCTTGCAAGGACTACCGATCGGCTCTGGACATTGGGCTGTTTAGCCACAAAAAGACTCATCCTATTAAACTGGAAGGAACGCAAACCAGCCTGCTTTACTAGGGACTCATGGCTGAGGGAGTATCTGGACCTACTGAACATGGAGCGTGCAGCTTCTCTGCTGGGGGATTTTGAGGGGAGACAGGAGGATTGCGGTTCACTACATGTTTTGATGTACGGTTTGTTATCTGGAGCAATGTCTGTTTATTTTATAACTGAAAAAATATATATATAAAAAAAAAAAAAGTCACCTCAAGTCAGAAGGCTCAAGTCCAAGTCAAGTCCCGAGTCATTGGCGTTCAAGTCCAAGTCTAGTCACAAGTCTTTTGTGATTTTGTCAAGTCGAGTCTCAAAAATCCTTGATTATGCGGGCTAAATTCCTTGATTATGCGATTAAACATGCAGGGTTTTTATGTGATTTTATGCGGTGAAATTGCCGGAAGTTGCGAAATATGCGGAAAGTTGCGAATTATGCTAAATATGCGGGGAAAAATAATTTTTAAAAAATTAAATATTGGGCTGTCTTATTTATTCTCTCTCACACACAACCTGCCACTAACGTTGAACCCCTTTACTATTCAATTAAACACATTCAATGTTTATTTATTGTAAAAGCAATTGGGCTATTTTTATCTCTCACACACACACACACACACACACACACACACACACACACACACACACACACACACACACACACACACACACACACACACACACCCCCCACACACACACACACACACACACTTCCCGCCTCATTCTGTTTTCATTTACTTATATTCGTTATCTGACCAGCTTCAATCTTGTAGGCTACTCACTTCGTTTCTTGTAGCCCTCGAAAGGGTTTTGGAGGTTGATGCCTCGGTGAACGTGAGTTGTTTGGCTTTCTTGTCCGCAGCAGCAGAAAGCATTTTCGAATGTTTGAATGAATCAAAGTGGGTCGTCACCGTCGATTTTCTCTTACGCTCCAACACACAGTTGCACGGGGTGCCCCACTTTTTGCCCCCACTTTTTGCCCGGTCTTTAGTAGAAATGTTCGTCGATAAATGAGATGGATTAGATTTTTTCCTCTTGGTGTTCTCTCTCTCGTGTGAGCTCCACACGTTCACTCTATACAGTGTTGTTTACATTCTGTGATGCGCGAGCTGATGACGTCACGTCAAGACGAGTTTAAAAAAAAAATCTCAACTTTGTGTGGAAAAATGCGGGGATTATGTGGCCTTTTGATAAATATGTGCCATTTTTCGGATTATGCCGTAAATTCGGCGATCGCAGAAGCGCGTTTTTCTGGAGGGTCTAATACATGTTCATTACAAACCAATGGTTGTAGAGACAGCCTTTTGTTTGTTCTAAGGAAGTGGAAATTATAGGCTAGATATGAATTCAAACCGTGGGAAATAAAAAGAGAATTTAGTTACTTCTTAGTAATACTTATGATTACATGAGATTTAATGATACATTTCTACAAAAATGACTACAACAATCTCTTTATTGTGACTTACTATCATATAAGAACAATTTTTAAATTAGCTTTCATCCCTTTACACCAAAGCAACAGAAGCAAGTGTGCGGGACACACTTAGCTGAACTAATGGATACTATAATTGAAGACTACTTCAGACGCGGATTCACAAATAAGGACATTTTAGTGGTTTTGGAGGAATCACACAATATTAAACTAAGCCTACGGACACTACAGAGGAAGCTACAAAATAACAAGCTTTGGCATGTGGCAAGAGCAGAAACAATGTATTCTCTTCAGGAGTGCACCAAAATCAGGATTGCTTACAGCTAGCTATATTGCTTTCACTTGCTGGTAGTCGGCTTAAATCATAATAATGAGACGGCTAAGTCCTAATAATGAGATAGTAAGTCATAATAATGAGGTAGCTAAGTCATTATAATGAGATAGTAAGTTAACCATATCAAAATTCAACTTAAGTTTGCTGAAATGATTATACACACAGAATGTGCAGCTATCTGCTGGAGCAGGTCAAAGACAAAATGTCGAAATATCGAAAGCTCTGTATCTAACGAGTTAATATCAATGGAGTATGCTTCATGTACTGTAGACAGTTAGGTGTTTTCCTAGAAATAGGAGAAAAGAGGAAGAAAATGCCATGGCCTCAATTTCATTTGTTAGCTTGAATTACCTCACTGAAGGCTTTTATGTGAACGCTCCTCATCCCCTCCCCTGCAATCCAAGTACTGCCGTTTAGAAAGTGTCCGTTAAAGGGAGCCAGCTTGTCTGGGCTCAGGAAGCTGCAGCGTCTGAAGAGAAAGCATACGGACACAGAAAGACAAGAAAAACCTTACTGCATAAACAAAACATCTTTCTTTCAAGTGCTTCGGTTGCCTAAACCTAACCCTGAACAGTTCCCAACAGAAACGTGTTACAAAGTTAACCATTAGTGAACATTCTGCATTAAAATACTAGGAAAAGCTATAAAATATTATGAGGAGGATGAGATTACATCGCATCCATTGTTTTCACAATGGCCACACAACCCCCCCTACGCAATCCTTTGCACTGATTTAACACAGGCCTATTTTTATTTTGAACGCCTGGTAGGAAAGTGATCAGTTCCTGTGGGGCAGCTGGAAAACACTAGTAGTTCACATAACCTTCATGACTCTCATGTTGCACATTTCTCAGTTTTTCACCTAATATGAATGAAGTTTTTGTAATTCTACCCAAAGTGCAGCTTTGACCTTGAAGTGCTTAGCGGTGTGTTGCTGTGTTTTATTACCTCTGTGTGGTCTCTCCATTCCTCCCTGGCACGTTAGGGTCTTTATCTTCTGTCTGGACACTGTTATCAGCCGTCTGTGGCCCACATACCTCCTCAGCCGGCCCTGTGGCTACACACATCTTCCAGATACTGCTCTCCTGTATGGGCACACACATCCGTTACAGTGAAACAGTGAAAAAGTAACCTCTATACTGGAAGTAGAAAGCAAGCTGTATGAGCTCATCAAACATCTAGCTGTGCGGTGGCAACAGTAGTAGAGGAGAGTGGGGTAAGATGAGCCGATTCTTACTTATGTTGTCCTCATGAGATAGAAGTAAAATGACAACAACAGCCTTTACTTCAGGATGTCTTCTGTTAATCAAAGGGAAAATAATGCATCTCACAAAGGGCCATGAAAATATGACTTCTCAAAAAAAAGGCTTAACTTGTCCCATCCAAGGGGTAAATTAATCCACATAAGGGGTAAATTGAACCATCTGGGGAAAAATTATGGGCTCAGAACAGTCTCATAATACACACATGCACATAGAAGGATTCACACTTGTGTTTCCGGATCCACACTTGTGTTTTTCAATGCACACACAAATGTGTTCCGTTTCATATACATGTAAATAAAATCCAAATACAGAAAAAAGTTTGACATATGTATTTTTGATCCTCACATATTTGTTTTCCGTTTAAATCCCCTGAACCTGCAAACACAAACCGCTTTCTGTGCACGGATCGCTGTGCATTCATGTGTGGGTTTTTTGAGACACCCCTGACGGTCAGCCGATTCGTATTTGTAATTTTTTCTATCTATAGCCAATCAGATGTCTCCTTCATTCTAAGCCAATCACATGAGCGCGCCCCCACGAGGGTATGATTTCTTGCGTTCATGACACTTTGGCCCAGGCAGGCTCCATGGACCTGTCAGCTCCGGACTGCGCAAAATGCGTAAATGAAGCGCTACGTCATGAACGCAAGAAATCGACCCTCGTTGGGGCGCGCTCATGTGATTGGCTTAGAATTGAGGAGACATCTGATTGGCTATAGATAGAAAAAAAATACAAGTACGAATCGGGTAACCGTCATGGGAGTCTCAAAAAACACACACACGAATGCACAGCGATCCATGCACAGAAAGCGGTTTGTGTTTGCAGGTTCAGAGGTTTTAAACGGAAAACAAATATGTGAGGATCAAAAATACATATGTAATCCGTGTATCTACCGTCCAATTGTTTTTCCTTATTAAACACGTAAACGGAAGAGCGTCTGAGAGGCATTTTTGCTTTTTACCTTACTAAATGGTCCTTGGAGTGAGGGGGGCGGGGGCGAAACTCACGGAAGTGATTTCAAAACAAAAGCACTCGTTTGCTTGGAACGGTGATAATATTATAAACAAAGGGAAGCTAGGGGAATTTAGCGATCACAACGAAAACAGCCAAGACACACATTAAGGGCTGTAAATATAATAAGCTTCTGTCTAAAATGGACAACATTGTTAGGAGATTTAAACTATACAGCGATTCTGCACTGCGGTCAGTCAGCCGCCTCTTGCGTTTGTTTTTTCAAATCAGCTGCTCTTCATTATTCCTGCTATATTTGACGAGTGATGCAAATAGGTTTTACCACAAGTTCTTAAGGAAACTCACACTGTTGGACTCGGTTCTAGTTTGACTCCTACCAGAAATAAAATGAAGTACTTTTGCTGTGTACTTTGTGAGTAATCCTCTGTCAGAGTCCCCTCCTTAGTAGCCTACATAATGCATGTTTTTCTGCTATATTTGATGAATGATAAAAAATATAATTTTACCATTAGTTCTTAATGAAATTGATACTGTTTGACGTTGTATTAGTTAGCCTACTACTTACAATACATTGAAATACTTTTACTGTGTATTTTTTGAGAAATCCTCTGTCAAAGTCCCCTGCTGAGAACAAAATCAAGCCACTGCTGCTAAGTTTGATGAGGGAATTATTTTTTGTTGCCATTAATTCTTCGTGAGATCGATCCTGTTGGACTCAGGACTAGTGAAACTATCCCCACAAGTACTAAGTACTTACTGTGTACTGTTCAAGTATTCCTCTGTCAATGTCCCCTCCTGAGAACAAGAATGCATGTTTCTCTGCCATTTTGAAAAAGTGTTAAAAAAAACTTTCTTCATGAGACTGATATTTTTGGACAGAGTATTTTAAGAGGATGGTAGACTGCACACTGACACACTCTGCCACTCTTGTTGGCCTCTTATGATGCTGCTGTCTTTTAATATATGATTATTTCTCTGCTCCTAGTTCATTCCTCACAGATTCTTCCATCAGTCCCAGTCATTGCATGTCAATAGAGCTTTGAAAATGTGTCCAATTCAACTAAATGTTTTTTTGTGAGTGAAGGCCAGAGCTAAATTATAGATTGTTTGATTGTGTACTTACAAGCTGAGAGAAAATAAATCCAAATCCTCCTATGAAACGTATTTTATTTCCTTTTCCATGTTATACTTATACTTACTTGCATTATAACATTTGCATGTTGAACTACGTGCTGGATATCTTCCCAGCCTCAAGGAAATACAATAAAAATAAATGGATTCATAATTTTAAAAAATTGAAAAAAATGTATAAATTAATAATGTTGTGTGCAAACATTTCAAATTTAAATATAAAATGAAAATTAAGTTTACTTTTGAAATGATTTCTCACAAAAACCTTTCTAAATTATAGTAAACTATTAAAAAAGGTTTGGTCAATATACATTTTTTTCTGCCTAAAATAGTTGAAATTGAACGTAAACTATATCAAACACCACATGCATGGCAATTAACCAATTTTTGCCCGCTATTTAAATTGACTTTGGTTAGTTAATACAAATATTGATATTATATATATATATATATATATATATATATATATATATATATATATATATATATATATATATATATATATATATATATACATATATAATTGATGCAGTCTTTCTGAACACTTTTTAAAATAAATACTGCAAATGAAGAATATTTTAAATTTTCTGCACAGAGAGTGCACTAACTTACAGCAGTTGAAAAGATTTGTGAAAGGATACATTTTATTAATACATATTGCAAAAAGGGCTCCAAAAAAGGCATATATCCTGGCCGGCTTAACCAGTGTGTAATTCTTCAAGCACCACAAGATTCAGAGTTGATGAAGTACAATTCTGGGCCATTGATTGTGTCATTTCTCCAAACACATACAGTAAAAATGCCTGTTTTGAAGCCTTAAAATGGTGCAGGAAAAGGACTTTACATTGTATTATACTTAAAGACAGGGCTATTCAGTTAAGAGGAGAGAAAAAGGAAAGCAAATTGTTATAATGGGTGATGTAACATTAATGACATACATAATATGAGGTCCTTGGCACTCAGACTTTAGAGGGGTCATTTTGTGATCATGGGGCATCAACCTTACAGCATCAGGACAATATCATATGGAGTCAGACACTGGAAGTGTGCTGGAGGCGTTGACTGGGACTCATGGAAGGATGAGGCTGATGAGACTGAAGAATCTGTGACGAACTATCGGCTCAGAAATAATCATATATTAAAAGACAGCAGCATCATAAGAGGCCAACAAGAGTGACAGAGTGTGTCAGTGTGCAGTCTACCATCCTCTTAAAATACTCTGTCCAACAATATCAGTCTCATGAAGAAAGGTTTTTTAACGCTTATTCAAAATAGCAGAGAAACATGCATTCTTGTTCTCAGGAGGGGACATTGACAGAGGAGTACTGGAAAAGTACACAGTAAGTACTTCATAGTACTTGTGGGGGTAGTTTCACTCGTACTGAGTCCAACAGGATCGATCTCACGAATAACTAATGGCAACAAAAAATAATTCCCTCATCAAACTTAGCAGCAGTGGCTTGATTTTGTTCTCAGCAGGGGACTTTGACAGAGGATTTCTCAAAAAATACACAGTAAAAGTACTTCAATGTATTGTAAGTAGTAGGCTAATTAATACAAAGTCAAACAATATCAACTTTATTAAGGTAAAATTGCCTTTTTATCATTCATTAAAAATATAGCAGAAAACATTCATTATGTACTAAGGAGGGGACTCTGACAGAGGATTACTCACAAAGTACACAGTAAAAGTTAAGCTAAAAGCTAAATTAGAACCGAGTCCAACAGTGTCAGTTTCCTTAAGAACTTTTGGTAACAAATATTTGTATCACTCGTCAAATATAGCAGGAATGAAGAGCAGCTGATTTGAAAAAACAAACTCGAGAGGCGGCTGAGTTGACCGCAGTGCAGAATCGCAGTATACTTTAAATCTCCTAACAATGTTGTCCATTTTAGACATAGGCTTATTATTTTTACAGTCCTTAGTAACATCCATTTTCTGGGCTCAATATGTGTCTTGGCCGTTTTCGTTGTGATCGCTAAATTCCCCCTGTTTATAATAATCACGGGTCCTTCAGCAGGATACTATAGTGATACAGGAGAGGTTTCTCAATACTCAAATTTCCCCTCCTCGACTCCTATCCTCGACTGCTCTCCTCGAGACTTAGTCCCGCCCACAGGAGATGCGAGCGGAGGACTGAGGAGGGGAACCGAGGAGAGAGGAGTGGAAGCAGCAGGCGGTTAGAGAAATGAGAACTCCTCTCCTCTGAGCGGTCATTTTAAAGAGACGTCCATTAATGATGACAGGAGGCACAGCATCCCTCTGATGGACAGATGTGTTCATGACGACTTATTTATATTTACTTTTAATTCATTGACAGTGCGGTTTAATGAGACAATAACAGGCTACAGATGCGGACATATACACACACACATATATTTATATAAATATATACAATTTCAGAATCAAACAAGTATGAGAGCACTCCCATAATAACGTAACACAATCAGAGACTGGATATATCCCCCCCCCCTCTCTCTGGTCGCTGAAATGGGGAATTTAAATTACTGGCCAAAAGTTGTACAAGTATTAACAGTAAGCATAGGACACCAAACCAACTGAGACCCGTCTGTCCGCCGCATCTACGCACTGTACAACACACACTTACACAGTGTACCACACACACACCTACACACTGTACCACACACACCTACAGCTCCTAAAGCATAATCAGGCTACAGCCGTTGTGTATTTTATTATGTGAAGCACTAAATGGTCTTAGAAAAATATCGACTCTTTGTTTGTAGATATCTACTAAACTACAGCATACAAATACAGAAAGTAATGTAGTAGGCCTGTTATACTGAGTGATATATATTTTACACACTGCTCTGGTTTCTGCACGGACCTCACAGCTGTTCTCACTGTAAACATCGCGTTGCGATGAAAGCAGTTACTAAAATAATATCCAAGGGATGCATGCAGAGCTGTCATTGGAAGTCCGGCCGTGCGTCACGCCTCCACCGTTCCCGGAAATGCATCCGTGGAGGAGCCGTGGAGGACCCATCAGTGTCTCCTCGGTTAGAGCTCCTCCAGAGAGCCTCCTCGATGTTCGATGCTCGATCCTCGAAGTGCATTTAGAGAAATGAGATGTCCTTCAAAATGGCGCGCTGAAATTCATTTCCGGGTCACTACCGGAGGACCGAGGAGTCGAGGAGTCGAGGAGGGGAAATTTGAGTATTGAGAAAACTCTAAAGTGTGATTTTAGCAAACGAGTGCTTTTGTTTTGAAATCACTTCCGTGAGTCTCGCCCCGCCCCTCGCTCCAAGGACTATTTTACCATTTAGTAAGGTAAAAAGCAAAAAGCAAAAACGCCTCTCAGACGCTCTTCCGTTTACGTGTTTAATAAAGAAAAACAATTGGACGGTAGATACACGGATTATATGTAAAACCTTTTTCTGTATTTGGATTTTATTTACATGTATATGAAACGGAACACATTTGTGTGTGCATTAAAAAACACAAGTGTGGATCCGGAAATATAAGTGTGAATCCTTCTGTGTGCATATGTGTATTATGAGACTGTTCTGAGCCTATAACAAATTGAACAATTTCCTTGTTTTTACCATTTTTACAAATGTGCACAGTTTCTTTAGATAAAGGGGTCAACTTACCCACTGTCTTACCCCGCCCTACCCTAAGGTCTTAAACTGGGCCCCAGTGTTTTGAGCATGTTCTCATAGTTCTTGAGGTGACATGTGATCAGATTATCAAACAAATGTTATACAGACAGAGTGGTTGTGCTCTCAAAATGTGTATAAGGTATTTTCTTTATGTCAATTACTATTTGAATGGAGCAATCACATGGATGTTTAATGCATGAGAAACAAAGAAATCCAATAATTGATAACCATGAAAACTTAAATGTGTTTAAATAATGCCCCTTCTGACAGCATAGCTGTATTTACAAAGACATTATTCACAAATGTCTCTTTGACTGTAAATTATTTAGTCTCAACATAAACTCCAAATGGACATGTCTGTATGTAATAACATTAGTGTCTGGTTGGTGATTAAAAGTGATTGATGTTCAACCTGGTGCGAATTCGCCCCAGAGGGGAAGCCCTGCTCCATTAAGGGACTGTGGAGCTCAGCTTTGGTCAGGAGAGTTTAGTAGCCTGGGCTCGAGTCATGAAGTGGGACAACAGCCAGCTTAACATCTTCACTATGATCGACATTAAATCTCAGTTTCTTATGGTTAATATATCTGTAGGGCTATAGGAAGAGAAACTTTTTAGAGTTATTTCTGATTTGCCTCTAAGCCAATAGAGTGGTGCATTGATTAAATATCTTTGTAGACTTAGCATCGCAAAGGGGTCCCTCAACAAAAAGCAATGAGATTTTTTCATTGGATTACTATATTTATGAGACGTACACATTTTGTTCAGCAGGATAATCTCCATATATTTACACCACTTTGGGAGTTTTGAAACTTAAAGAAGTAAAAAGCTCATACTAAGGTAATAATAATGCTGATACTAAGGACCAAGAACTCCATCACGGTTCCATGGCTGCGCATCACAACCGCTAAGCTAAAGGTGGCTTAAGTTCGGTGTGATGACAAGTAGTTGTTTATTTAGTCAATGTAAGCAACTGCCGTCTTTTAAGACCTGTCGCCTCGAGCACATTTCATTCATGTTTTGCTCAGGATGAATTATCACCTGATTTCCCCCTGGCACCTTCATCACCATACATTTCAGTTGTGATGGTACAATGGTAAAGATCAGTGAATGACCTCTACTCTACAGCCATCCACTTTATGGCACATGTTTGTAGCAGGGAGTTAGGATGTGTTTTATATGTCTCATGAATGCAATCAGAGAATGCTTCAAATTCATTGAAATGTTGTACATATTTGTTTAAGTCAGTTCATATCTATAGACTTTATAACCAATTTTAGATCACAAAAAGTATTTTAAGATCTGGACATGTGAAATTCCTACATAAATAAAGATGTAAAGCTACATCTTATTTGTCAGTTATTGTCATTTAACTTTATTTGAAGTTACAAAAATGTAACCGATTGGCTCACTTAATCAGATGTAAATGTGAGTATCATTTTAATAAAGATAAATATTGTCGAAACAGCACAGCCTTTGTCTCAAGTTTTAACATTCAGGTCAGCCAGAGCACGCACGCACGCACGCACACACGCACGCACGCACGCACGCACGCACGCACGCACACACACACACACACAAACATGCACGCACACAAACACACGCACGCACACACACACACACACACAAACATGCACGCACACACACACACACACAAACATGCACGCGCACACACACACACACACACACACACACACACACACACACACACACACACACACACACACACACACACACACACACACACAGCCAGTAGTGTGCATAGCGCAGCGTTTGCAGGTTGACACTTTGTAGGATAAACAAAACACACATTTGTACAATATCCAGATTTTTTTTTATAACGGTATATTAAATAGTGGATGTTCCGGGTCTATCGGTTGACTTTGTTTGGACTTGTTAGTTTGTTTGTATATGAATGATTTAAGTCATCACTATTAGGGCTGCCTTGGTTGACTCATTGGTTCAAAACAAGTAAATTACTCTATTTGGTTTAAATCACCTGGAACAATGCTGTACAATATTCTTAAGCTCCAATTCAGATACATTGGAGCTTTCAGAATAAATACAACTTGCAAATATGGAAGTTTTCTTTAACCATATGCTAGACTGCCTATTTTATTGTAGTGAGAAAGAAAGTAAATAATGAAGTGCATTGCCAGGGGTTCGGGTTATTATGCGTTGCATAATGTGTACTCAACACAACAAAGGGAAAATTAAGTAACATGTGATTTTGAAATGTTTGATTTGAGCAATGCAAACGGTAAAAATGTTGATTATGAGAGAAACAAACTTGTAGCAAGCCAACTTCCTTTTTCAAATCGATCAGTATTCGGAAACAATAATCAATTATCCCTTCAACATGGATAGCTTTCTAATGTCTGCCTCACACCTATTTCTCTCAAATTCTTCAATCCATGGTCTGTCGCCTGGCAAAGACTTCCAGCACAGAGAACAGAGAAGGATTAGATCATGGCTCAATGAGACAGTGGGAACAAAACCACAAACATCAATAAGTAATCCGGCTGGAGTTAGGGACAAATCAGGGGGTAGCTATGGTCGTAGGGTTTATCTTCTGGGGACCATGAAGGTCTGTAAACTATTTCAGTCCCGTCCATCATTTTAAAGATTCTGGATCGTGGTGATGGACTGACCCACATCCCTGGAGTCGTTCTGCTCAGAAAACGGAAATTTGCCAGGTTCCACAATGTTTTAAAATGTTAAGTTAATCACTTGTGTAACAGTAACATAATAATTGTGAATTGAGCCGACATAAAAAACAACGTCTGATCAGCAAGAGATATTTACACTTAACCAAATTAAGTCAGTTATGTTAAATGGCCTAAAATAATATATCTACATATTCAAGTTAAATTAATTATAGAATTATATTTTCATCCAGTTTAATATGTATGAGACATTTATACGTAAAAAAATAAACATAATTACAACTAAGGCAACACATGTAAAGTAAAGCAAGGGTCGGAAAGACTTTACTTTGGTTTGAGAATATGCTTAGATGAAGTACTAAAGCATTTGATCACTATTGATGAGTCACCAGTGTAAACTCATGCAGTGTACCTTGATGCTGAAGGACCTCCTGAGGCTCCTTTTATTTTCCCTGAGTGTGACGCTATGGTCTGCCTCCGTGCCTCCTCTTCTCTCCAGAGCTGTCCTCCAGTTTCCATCCTCTGAGTCTCCGTACTGTGTTTGATCCCCAACAGTCACGTCCGTCCTCCCGTCCGGGCCCCACGTCCTGCACCCATGTGACACTTCCCCAGCATGCCCCTCTTCCAGACAATCATCATTGGTCTTAGAGTGACAGAGGATCAGGGACCTGGACGGAGTCAGTGGAAGTCAGAGAGTGCTCTCCATGACAGGAATGGCAAAGCTGAAGAAGTCAAAACTGGAGCAATAAAGCTTTAAATTCTTGCAACAGAATTTTTGTCAGAACATAAAACTGAATAAACATGGAGCATATTCAAGACTAATATCAGATTCAAATGACCAGCCATCACTCGCTCAGCATTCCCAATAGCGCATGACCCTGACCACCCCCAGATTGAATAAGTTAAGTAGTAATGGTGCTAAATTCCAGCTTGCTAATCACAATAACGCTGTTGTTTTCTGTACACATGTTTGTTGTTGTATGCAGTTTTGTGAAGAAATACTTATGCGCAGATATAAATGTCCCCTTTGGGAGAATACAAATCTATATCTTTAAATAATAAGCATTTGCATCAGCATGTGAAGAAAGTTACATGTTATTTCTGCCAATGAAGTGTGACTAACCTAACCTAAGTAGCTTCCTGTGCCGCCCTAACAGTGAGCCAGGTGGGGGGGTGCGTACCTGGTGAGCATGGCCAGCTTCTTGGAGCGCTGGTGGTGGCTGCTGGGGGTACTGGGGGGGCTGCTGTTGCTTCTCCCCTGATCGCTGCGTCTTCTCTCCATCCTCCTAGCAGCTGCTGTGCTGGCTTTCCTCCTCTGGTGGGAGTATCTCTGAGGCATGGCTGTCAGAGTGTGTGTGTGTGTGTGTGTGTGTGGGTGTGTGTGTGTGTGTGTGTGTGTGGGCGCAGGGAGCTCGGGAACCAACACACTCCCCCCAGCTGGCCCAAAGCCTAATGGAGAGGGACGCTCTGTAGGGCAATTAGAAAACTCAGTTAGTACAGTCTGACTGCATCCGTGTGTGAGAGCGTTCTGAGAAACGGCTGAGGCTGTTGTGGAGGCTATCGCGGATAAAAGAGCTTTTCTGTTTCTGCTTGGAACAGTATGTTTCCTCAGTGCTCATGACTACAATTTTAAGGCCCTGACACAAAAAGACGACAGTCGGAAATGTGAAAATGTGGGGCCTTCCCTGAGTGTCTGTGAGCTTAGTGTTATGTGGAATGTCCCACACTGTCGACAACTTTTTGGATGACAAAAAGTCATCATTCAAATGGCACGTTGAATCGCCAGCATAGCTTGTCGCCAAGAGAAATGACTGATTTGCTGTTCTGCTTAAGCTAATTAATACACAAAGAGATACAAACTTCAGAAAAACAAGCAACTACAGTAAATACAAGAGGTTATACACAGAAACTTTTTTCAGTTTTCATCTTTATATCATCCGATCATTACAAAACACGATAGTTTCTGGAAGAAAGCTAAGTGGTTTGTAAAAATGGTGGGGAAACCCTGCTTTGTTTGATTCTTCGATTGCCCTACACATTCTTACTTTACCAGTCTAGATGATTTCACATTGACTGAATACTTTTATATATAAATAGTCTTTGGTGATCATGTGTAATATAGGTAATGTAAAATTGCCCTCTCAAACATGGTGAAGCATCACAGGCTTACAGTACACAGTTTTCCAGAGTTGGTGCTTAGTCTAATCACAGGATCAGGCGACGTGATATTTGTACAGTTTGGGATGTTCAATGGGTCCGATTAGGTGATCATGTTGTCACACACTTTCTCGTGACTTGGCAGAGAGTTATGCCAGGCTACATGTTAGAGCCTGATCAATTATAACTTCTGTCTTTCACAATATGCACCAATCAGAGCTCAAGGGAGAGGTGCCAGAAAAGTGAGAGTTCATCACCATCATTATGTGCATATTTACAGTTGTGTGATAGAAAGTGTTCTCTTCTCTTTCTCGTGAACGCCAAGGAACATGTGAACCAGGCAAGATAAGGTGAAGGAATCCTGACCAGATAGTTTTATTTAACATTATTTAGTGAAGGCCTGGAAGGTCTGGTTTATATTGGGATCCCCCCCACACAATTTTCCAAGTGTTTTTTTTTCTCAGAATAGTTGAATCACCAATATCTTTTTTTGTATAGCTACAATGGCCCTAATACAATATTGTATAGATGTGTATTTGCATGTTTCTTCAACACCTCAAACAGTTAGTGTTTGCTGTTGTGTGATGTGGCTGCGGACAAATTCCTCTTTGCTGTGAATATTACAGCATGCAGATGGAATATAACAGACCTCTTCAAACAGTAAATGCTGTAATAATATGCTGACCAAAAAACTGCCAGATGGAGTCTCAGCGCTCAGATGTATCTCCAACTCAGCCACTAAAACTAGAACAACTCAGAAAACGAAAGTAATAGTATAATACATAACAGATGTTTAATACGGAATGATGCATTACTATTATCATTAATTTAGGACTTTACTAAATAAAGGGATGCATCATAATTTCTGTTTACCTATTCAAATAGTTAATCAGATATCTGAAAAGCCAAATGAATGACTAAGAACCCCCGGGCTCCGGTGAATGGAAGAAAGACTTTCTTTTCTGGTGAAGAGTGGCGCTGATCCGGGAAGTGTGTTAGCAATTAGGGAGCATTAGTGTGCTTATTGTGTTGGCCAGATAGACAGGAAACAGAGACATGGATCTCTGTGCTGGAGGCCTATGAGCCCCACTGACTCCATCTCTCTCCCCTTTCCACAGGCTCACACACTCCTGGCTGCCAGTACAGTAGTAGGGCATACATTAAACTCAGCTAGCTGAAGCAACTACTCAAAAATCACATTCATTCTGAGCATTAGTTGAATATAAATGAGCATTTAAAGCCAGGTCAGATCTCCAGCATTAAAGCCACCATTTATTGTCTCTGTTGCGGTCCTTTAAGTTGGTAAAAAACTCTCCAAAATATCTACAGAGCCAGCTAGAAGAACTTACCAAATCCTGAAAATGACTATTTAGGAATACCTTCTACTGCTACACCAGAATAGTTTAATAGAATAGAATAGAATAGAATGGGAGGGATGAAACCCTCTGTAATGGTTACACATGCAGAGCACACTGCATACACAGTGACATGTGTTCTCTGCATTTAACCCATCCTAGTACCAGGAGTCTAGTATTAGGAGCAGTGGGCAGCTATATTGTACAGCGCCCGGGGAGCAATGGGAGTGAGGAGGGAAGGGGGGAGTCCGGTGCCTTGCTCAAGGGCACCACGGCAGGGCAGGAGATAAACTGGGGGTGTTTCTCAATGTCGAGTAAAGCTGCTCCAGAGCCACTATTTCAAGCATACTACGTCATCAAGTTCCGCCGAAGGACTGTTCCAATGTCCAGCATACTTGGAATTCTACCGAGCCCGGCGTACTTCGTTAGGAGAAATTTCGAGGTTGCACATGTGTAGACTTAAAATCCCCACAATGCTTTGCGCACGGACCAATTTCCCCAAATCTGTGGCGGAAAATGTAAGGCGGGGCCTCTCATATGACGCACGTATGCACACATGCACACTTGCTCGCCTGTTCTTCTCTTTGTTTTCCGAATGCGAAGTATTCTTGCCTCGCTTCTGAAGCAAGATTCTCGGCAGACATGTGCTACCAAGCAAGCGTACTCGACATTGAGAAACAACCTGGGACTTCTCCAAGTAGCAGTCCACACTCCTTTTTTAGGTCTGGTCAGGGACTTGAACCGGCGACCCTACAGCTCCCAGTACAAGCCCCTACTGACTGAACCACTGCCGGAATCATTCCAGACCAAATACAAGCAGATGAAGCAAGTAGATCATATTTGTCAATAATCTCAGTAGTTTTCCAATATAGACTGCTGGAAATTCTAGTTTCTGTTCCTGAAGTCCCTCATCCAAATGACAAAAAATCACATCTGCTTACAGGAGCCCGTCATGCTCATGTTCATATCAGTATGTAGTGTCTCTACTGTGACATGTCTCCATGCTCTAATGTTCAAAAGCTCTTTATTTTTCTCATACTGTCTGTGCTGCAGCACCTCTTTTCACCCTCTGTCTGAAACCAGAGCCCAGTCTGTTCTGATTGGTTAGCTGGCCGGCTCTGTTGTGATTGGTCAACAGCATAGAAATGTGTCAGAAAGGTCCTGCCTCTTGGCCTACCAAACACTATGTGTTGGCAGCGCTAGCCAATAGAAGCGCAAGTGTTACATAGTGATGTCATTATGTTACAAAAGTAAACAAATTAGTATAATGGAGGCTTTCAGGCGGGGAGGGGGGGGGGGAGGAGTGTGTGGGAGGGAACACAGGGATGTTAGCCTTTGCAGACCATTTACATGCACAGAAACCTATAGAAAACTACAGGAAATAGACAGAATAGAGCACAGAGATCTTGGCATGTGATTTTAGAGAAAATTGCTATGAATATTTCAGTGACAGTTTGTCAGGTTAGATGTCTCTGCTAAAGCAACAACTAATGAGGTTCAGATGTAGATATTGAAATGTTTGGGAACCTGAACAAAGCCTTAGTGTTGAGATGTTGCTATATAGGGAGGGAAATTGTTTAGCCCAGTCCCAAGGTTCAAGGTTCAAGGCTTTTATTTGTCATACGTGCATAGCTACAATGTAGTTATGCCGATGAAAATCTGAGGTCACAGGCTCCACCAACAGTGCAACACCATAAAACAGATACACAGAAAAAAAGAGTACAAGTAAATAGTAAATACAAAAGGAAAAATAGTAAAAAAGTGTAATAGTGAAATAGTGCAAGTGATTGGAATGATATATTAGATAAATAATTCTTAAGTAGCAGCCAGATGTATGTTATGATGTTGTTTCAAGTTCTAGGTTGCTGTAAGGTTTCCATCCAGTCTAAATCTGAACATCTACTGTAACATAACAGTCTCCATTTGTCAAGGTCTTTAAAGTACTTCCATGTAGGGTTTGTGCTGGTAAGCATTTTAGGCCTAGCTTCATCAATAGTACTTGTGTCTGAGTTTTGGAGATGGTGACCGCCTCCTGATGTCAGCAGAGGTACGGAAAGTTTCCTTTGACACACGCTCTGTATGCTATTGATGTAATGGCACACAGCAGTAACTCTGTTTAGTATGAAAACTTGAAAGACGCGGAAAAAACGGAGGAGGAGGAGGGAGTTGGTCACGTTGAAAGGTGTGTTTAGGATAGAGGCTGAATGAACCGTGTATACACGTGTTTGCATATTCATATGTGTGTACATATCCTAAAAGAGAGCATCATTTTCCCCTGTAGCATTAGCAAGGCAGGGACTCAAAGAAACTGATTGAGAGAGAGCGGAGGGCGGGGGTGGGGGCTGTGCAGCTGAACAACGTGAGTGTTGTGGGAAATATTCACTGGGAATATTTCCAGTGTGTGACACGGAGCAGGGCCCAGAGCTCCACCTAAAGGGTGCAATGTGCACAGTCACTGACATTATTCACTGGCTCAAGACAGGACCACTGATCTTCAATTCTTCCCAGATGATCTCACTCACCAGAAGAGTCTGGCTAGTCTGGCCTCTCTTGTGTCAGTGTGGAACTGCATGCTGGGTAAAGCCATGTGGTCCTCTGAGCCTGGCTGTGGGGAGAGAGGAAGCCCCGCCCATGCTCTGCTGGCCTCACTCAGCTATTTGTGCTCCAAAGGTCTCCTTGAAATGGATTTAGTGTTATTTCATTTGTGTCTCCATAAAGGACCCCTGTGTGCATACTTTATCTACATTTATTTTTTAAATAGGAACTGCAGTCTGGCCAACGAGAAACATCTGTAAAAGTCCGGGGGCGTACACCTGAGGTTCAACCCTCCAATAGCAGGCCAGTATGCAAATGAGTTTCTTCAGCCGGGTTTCTTCGCTCATATTAATATCTAACCCTAACCCAAAGGTTAGTGACAGAATTTAAGGCAACATTTCAGATATATGTATTTATGATAATGTAAGAATAAGTGTTTCAAGGTCTGCAGCCTTTAGGGATTCCACCGGGTCCGTCTGCGCCGCGTTACGGCCGCGGTGTTCATAGCGATCGCGGCCACTCTAGTCAATGGGTGCTATTCCACCAGACGCGCCGCGTTACGGCTCAGAAGCGTCCCAGAAGCGTCTCTGCGCTGGGCTCCGCTAAAAATAGGATGCAAGTCTATTTTCGACTCGACGCGAGGCATTGCAGAGGCGCCGGGCAGGAAGTGGACCGGTCAGAGCATCCGGCCCATCCCCAAAATAAACTAATTTTGCAGACCCTATCCCTCGGTAGTCTTTCAAGTAGGAGCAGAAATGCCAGCGTTCTCCTCCGGTTTACAGGCACTGTGTAAATTATATTTATAGAATAATTATGATGATGAATGCATTTATTTCCCACTAAAATACAGCAACACATCTTTGATTCATGTCCTTTATAACTGGGATATTACAATTATTATTAACTTTGTCTGTACAAAGTAGCCTGTCCAGGAAATATGCCCAAATCAACAAAAACTGTGAGCCGGCAGCTTCTGAAACGCGCCCGGTGGGTTATGACGCTGGAGGATGTTGTACCAAAACCGTGGCGCAGCCGTGAAGCGGCGCAGACGGACCCGGTGGAATCCCGGGGTTAGTGTGTCAATCAAATACAATGCATCTGAAAGAAAAAAAGAAAAATCTCTCAAAATATCTTTGAATTCAATTCTGAGTCTGTGCTTTTTATAAAGTATTTTTTCTGTCTTTCAAAGTGGGCCCGGGAATCCAACCACACAAACACATTGAGGTTATTCCACATCCAGCCCCTCAGACAAACCAATGCATCGCTTTACTTCCTGTTCTGCTACTCATTTTGGTAGTTACACAATACTGAGACGGTCTAACAACACACATGGTTCCAATCATTATGGACTTGCAGTCACATCAAAATCCACTATGGTTTGAAGTCCTACTCACCGTAGTCGATCATGTTGTCTGTCTGCCTCCTCCTGGAGATGCAGCAGGGGATTCAAAGGATGGACACACTCCAGACAAAGGGAGAAGTCCACAGAGAACCTGGGTCAGAACCTGATGCATCACTCGGAGCACTGTGATTCATCTGGGCTAATGTGCCTGAACCTCTCCTCCTCCTCCTCCTCCTCCTCCTCCTCCTCCTCCTCCTCCTCCTCCTCCTCCTCCTCCTCCTCCTCCTCCCTCCCTGTCCCCCCCCTCTGTCTGAGAACACAACGGTGTCTCAGTAAGGCTTGGCTCCCCAAAATCACTGCCCCTTCCTGTGAGCCAGCTCCAGAGCTGAGCCTGACCTCACAACTACAGGCTCTTTACTAGCTCCTGTGTGTGTGTGTGTGTGTGTGTGTGTGTGTGTGTGTGTGTGTGTGTGTGTGTGTGTGTGTGTGTGTGTGTGTGTGTGTGTGTGTGTGTGTGTGTGTGTGTGTGTGTGTGTGTGTGTGTGTGTGTGTGTGTGTGTGTGTGTGTGTGTGGGGACTTAGTAAGATGAATACATTCTCTGTGACCCACTTACGTTAACACATAAACACACACTCATCGTATGAACCTGGTTTTCAGTCTGGATCAGTGTTGTTTGAACTGCAGCACCGGCCAGCACATCTGGGTTGGATTGGTGTCTGCAGAGCTTCCTGTTGGTTCATGCGAGTCATTTAATTATAAGGCAGATACCATTTCCGTGCCGTAATTTCTTGATTTTCTCTGCTCATAGAAAAAGATTGATAGTAGAACGTAGAGAATTATGAAGCATGAAGACATGTCTCTATTGCATTGCTGCTGGAGAGAAATTAAGGACTGGTGAATTAAATTCCTTTTTCTTTTTATTTGTTCCTTAAATTACAATCCTTACATTTTAATGTTCGTCATAAAAACTGACAATTACCATTTTCTTTTGAACGTGAAGCTCAGCTCACTGTGATAACACTGGTGAGCAACAGTATTCCTCAAAGGTCAGGCAGGACTCAGGACAGTGTACCGGCGGCCACTGCCCCCACTCACACCTGTAAGGGAGTTCTTTATACAGATATGTTTGACTCCAATACAAAAAAAGACACAGGCCTACTTTAAAATGAATTAAAATGTAAACACAGCACTTGGGGAGTCCTCTGCACATTTGAAGGAAATTAATATAATTAAAAATTGACCCACTTTGAAATAAATAAAACATATAGCTGCACCCTAATTGGGTGAGAGAATGCTCCGGTTTTGGGACAAAATTAACATGGGATTACTCCGGTCATTGTAGGCCTACGTACTTCGTCTCACTGGAATATTAACGGTCAGATTGAAAAGAACATCGACCCAATTTCTCCGGTCAATGACGGGAGAGTTTTGAAAGTGACAAAACACTGTTCCACAGATTTAAAAACACAATTAAACAATGTTTACCCACGATTCAAGCTCCTTTCCTGGGTTATAAAGTGAAATGAAGCAGCCTGTCCTCTGGCTGCAAGAGCCACGTGCTGCGAGGAGCTCTCTGGGTGCGCTCTGTGGGTCTCGCAGCCCGCTCCTCTCTGGCTGCGCTCTGCCTCTATTCACACCACTTTCCCCCGCCTTTCAGAGACTTATTGCTTGGTATAAAAGCCATGTGCATCACCCTGGATCTCTGCCTATGTGCCTGTGAGTCTGACAGCAGTGACTCTGCTGTTTTTACCTTCTTGTACATTTCACCAGTCGAATGTGGACAACATGGACAGTTTCCTATACATTTCGTGAGTCAAATGTATACGAAATGGACCGATTTCTGTCCATATCAGCGGCTGTTTAAGCAGTCAAATGCACATTTGAATTAAAACAGTTTAATGCACTTTTAACACTCATGTACCCACGATTCAATCTCCTTTCCTGGGTTATAAAGTGAGATGAAGCAGCCTGTTCTCTGGGTGCGCTCTGTGGGTCTCACAGCCTGCTTCTCTGGGGTGCTGGAGAGTAATTTTAAGGCTCCTCTCCACAGTTGTCCCCCTAAAAATGATTTTTAATCATTATTTTTGTATTTATAGTTTTTCTCGATTGCTAACACACATTTTTTTTTAATTGCTCAGTTTCTCAGAACACTAAACACAATTCACAAAACCACACACCCAAAGTGCAACACACCTCATTTTTCCTGCTCAGTGAAGAACTGCACTCAAAACTACATAAACACTTACCAAATGCAAACTTTAGCACCAAATATAACACACTTCATTCATAATACTAGATTGTTTTACCACCCAACTAAACACTGCTGAGCATAATCTAAAGCACTTTCATCTGTTATGGGCTATGCTCTGTACATAGAGGTTTCTGCAGAGAAAGATTGCTTGAGTATAGAGAAATACAGTAAATGAAGAAATACAAATGAGTTGTTGAAAAAAATCATATTTTATTCAAAAGAACATTGTGCAACATGCATCTCAGCACATAGTTAGTATGCCAAAACCAAGTTTGTAACTGCTGCTACCTGTGCCTCATTGAAAATCCTTAGCCTTCCACCTGCGCCTCTTTGTTTCTCATTCCTTCGGATAAACAACAAAGATATAGTGGTTGTTCAGTGTGTATGTTGCATAACAGTAAGTTTACCACATTACATTGTGCAGGATTTTTGTACAGTTATAGTATGCAACATGCCAACAATTCAATTACAGTCATTTCACACAACAGATATGCACTGATATATCATGAATTATGCAGGACTAAAAACTGGTAACTAACCTGTTTTCAAATCTAAGTGTCCGGATTACAGAGGCAACAGTAAATCGGCTTAGATTAGGCTGAACCCTCTGTCCAGCCTCTCTCATCGTCAAACCATGGTTGATAACATTTAATTTAATTTAATTAGAGAGCACTCTGCTTTGTCCACGTCCTCTCCCTCCAGCTCTACCTCTCATTCTTCCTCCTCTCACTCTCACCCACCTCTTCCTCCTCCTCTCACTCTCACCCCACCTCTTCCTCCTCCTCTCACTCTCAGCCCAGCTCTTCCTCTTCCTCTTGCTTCCATGTTGGCTTCCATTGTTGCTGTAAGAAAGTATTCACCTGTGGTCTTTTTATAGTGCTAACATCCTGATTGATGAGCCAACAATTATGCAATCAGGTGTTTGGTCAGGTGGAACATGTTACTTGATCATTGGGCTATGTGTGAGGCATTTTGAATATCAGTGTTTTAAACCTGCTAACACGTGACTTTATGTCAGGTTCCTGTGTCTTACGTGGAGAAACGTGTGCAGTGGTTTGCAAAAAGTGCCATGTTGATTTGCAAATTGGTTTTGGAGATTTTGGAGATTTGAGCCGATGTTTTGCTCTTTGAGTGTCAGTTAAAATAATTGTGCTTTATGTATAATTTTAGTGTGTTAGCAATCGAGAAAAACTGTAAATGATTTATTGTGTCATTAATATGGTTCCCTAACACAATGCACATAGTCTGGAGCTCACTGGGGTCCTGCATATGCTTTAATCAGGCGTGTTAACACTTTTTTCCATGAAAATGATTTTTATTCACTATCATGGGGCTATATAAATCAAATCCCTGGTAATTCAGAGCACAATTGTACCTTTTACTATTTAAATGCATTTGTATTATATATTTTTGGGCTATAAAAGTGACATTTCTGGGTGACTTTGTCAGTTTATGGAGCTTAGCTCAGAAATCCTGGAGGTTCCAGGCCGAATTTGGGAGCTCATAGGCGGCCTGCCATGCGCCCCCACCCGTGCAAAGAAGAAAAAAGTAAAGAAAACGGTCAATTATATCTTAACATAATCAAAAATGAAGTTTAAAAACATTGTTGAAAAAATGTGTCAGTGCCAACAGAGAAGGGGCTCAACAAAGCTCAACCCTTCGGCGCTTCGGGCCGAAGCCCCGGACACTTTTCCACTCCCCCGTTTAAAAAAATGCATTCATTAATTTCAGACTACTGTCTGCACGAGATCAGAAACCCGGTTTTTGAGAGGACTCACCAAAAAAACGGCTGTTTCACTTCATGGAGGAATGTATCCGCTCCATGTGCACTCTGGCTCAGATGGATTTGTTGCCCAGAGACCCTCCAGCATGGTTCTTCCCAAACTTTAAGTTTTTGAACTGGTCTCTGGAGGAATGCAAGGGGAGTTTGCAGGGGACTCTACCCGCATTATGAGGCACTATTTTCGAATACATTTTCTCACTTTCACCCCTTTTCTATCGATCTCCAAAAAGTGAACTCAGACTTTTTCTGACTGTGGAGAAATGCAAGGGGAGTTGACAGGGGACGCTTGCGGGCTCATGATGCACTATTTTCAGATACTTTTTTTCATTTTCAGGCCTTTTCCATGGATGAATTGAAATACATTGCCTGGAGGATAGGACCGAGAGATGACAGACTCTCTGGCCGCCTCACAAATAACTTTTTTTCGGACACTTTCTTTGCTTTACCCCGGTTCTATCACTCTTTCCTCCTTGGACCATAAAACGTGTTTCCTGCTGGGGTACTGCCTGGTTCCGGGGCACCCCAAACCCTCTCATGGTCGGGGCACCATGAATTGATGCATCCGACCCAATGTTGCCATCACCAGCCCTGCGGAGGTTGGACCATTTAACCCGGTGGTAACCCAAGTCCTCCCTTGGTCCGTGTACCATGCATTGAAGCATCGGACCCATGGTTGCAACCACCCGTTACGCTAATGCATATAAACGGAGAAACAGAAAATAATTTAAATACAATTCATTGTGTCTGTTTTAGTAAGGATTTCGTTTGAATGCCCGGTGTGCAGACTCTTCTATCGTGCTTTGAACAAGCACCTTAAGCACAAACATGCAGTGCGGAACTTGGAGGAAAGAGGCATCATTCTTAAAATGGCCAGTGGCAGAATAAATGTTCGGACCAAACCCTGTCCCATCACAGGGTGTTCATATGCTGGGAAGAGACTAGACCGTCATGTAACTCATGACCACCCTGAGTTCTCCCGAGATGAGGCACATCAGGTCATGGCAAGGCTGAAGCATAGTGTGGCCCTGCAGTTGCTCCATGACCTCCAAGAGACTAATCCCATCATATGAATGGCTACATCATTGGATATAGACAATGAGGAGGAATACCCGGTGCACCCTCCACCCTTCTCCCCACATACCGAGTGTGACGAAGAGGACTGCAGGCAGGTGATGCTGGAAAATGTGGCATTGAGGGCTCAGAAGGATGCCCTCATTGATGAGGTGAAGACCCTGCACTCCAGGCTGAAAAAGGGGCTAAAACCCAGGAAGCAGAGTGCCACTGCTGCTGTGCTTGAGGAAGAGGAAGAATGTATACGATTTAAGGGCCTGGCAATCTCAAGTACCTCCGGCATAAACACAGTAGCCTCCGGCAGCAATACCCCTCTCAAGACCCCGGTCAAGACTGTCATGTGGTCCCCAGAAGCCTCCGGTAATGAGACCCCTATCAAGACCCCGGTCAAGACTGTCATGTGGTCCCCAGAAGCCTCCGGTAATGAGACCCCTATCAAGACCCCGGTGAAGACTGTCATGCGGTCCCCAGAAGCTTCCGGTAATGAGACCCCTCTCAAGACCCTTGAGAGGGGTAGTACATAGATCTTGTACTTTTACTCAAGTACAAGATCTATGTGCTTCTACTTTTACTCAAGTTCAATATCTGAGTACTTCTACTTTTACTCAAGTACAATATATATATATATACCACCTCTGTTTATAGCCTATGAAAAAAACTATTATAAATAGAAGGCTAAAGCTAACGTTAGCAGATAGTGACAATGTATGCTAGCTAGCTAGATCAACGATTCCTTAAATAATATTGCCACAGAAAAACTTTTCAGTTCACATCACGCTCTGCCGCTCCAACAGGGAGCTCTGCTCTGAACACCTGAACGGCCCGTTCTAACAGCTGTTCACCAGCGGTCCAGTCTGTGCCACAGTGACTCCGGATGCACCGTTAATATTAACGAACGCACCCGTAGGTAATGTAGCTGCTGAAGCTAGACCATCATCTCGGAGCAGCAGAGCCTTATTATACATCCACCATGAGCAGAGCCGACAGGCAGGAAGACTCGAGCACACAGCTCGCACCTCATTATAATATATATAAAAAAGAACACCATGCGTGTCATGATGGCACATAACAGCTCACGGCCGCAGATTACTCCGGGTCCCAGACCCCCCCATACCCCAAAAATATTTTTATTGCAGATCTACATGAATCACACAAACGACCTATTTTGGATTCAAAACGGCGAATTTCGCCGAAAGGTGACAAGGTTGCATCACTGAACATAGACAGAGCACAACTGAAACATAACATCTGAGATGTAACAACATAATACACTTTTTGGGGATGCAGCCTGGGATGTGAGGAGTGAGGGACACGGCTTAGAACGGGCGTGTCGCCTGGCAGGACAGGAGAGTGTGTGCACTAGGGATGTGCATCTCCATCACTGAGGCCGATGCGATGCGCATCTCGATACGTTGCCACGATACGATACATTAACGATACCTTTGAAACACCAGGCGATGCGATACGATACGATTCACCCCTGTTGCGATACAGTTCGATACGATTTGATTCAACATTATGCGATTCGGGGCGATACGATGCGATTCAACACGATGCAAAAATAATGATTCTTCAATATGGTACGACAGAGGATTTTTGTTTTATTCCTTATATGCAGCAAATCATACATTAACAAAAAAGTGCTTTACATATTTGGTACTGCACATCCCATCATGCCGTTTATTTTTTTACCTTTAAAAGCTCTCCAGAGTACAATTGTATAACACCTCACAGTTAAACAATGTAAGGATGCATTGCTCATGATTAACAATGTGCAAATAACAGCTACCATAGAGCAATGCCCATACAGCTGCCAGCCTGATGTGCTTAACACTCAGAGGCTAACTCACCAGAGAGCAGAAAGCAGTGGTTTCTATCTGAACAATAAAGAAAACAAATAACCTTTCACAAACAGGTATTTCATAACTGCTTACAGTAAGGAAGACATTTAAATTATTATTGGCCGTCACAGGCTGCTGTAAGCTAAACACCTCTCTCTGACAGAACACCTCACTGAGTGATTTAACTCATATGTCTCACTTTCAGGTTTCTCTTTTCAGCCGCAGACCCCATGTCGCCTCTTTATGTGCGTCGCTAAGTTCCTCGTACTACTTGTGTACTTTAAAGCGGCTCTGCATCGTTAACAATTTGCAAGTGATTTTTCAAGTTGACCGTCTGTAGTAATAGTGCCGCGCACATATACCATCAGGACGTTACTGATGGGGTGCGGCTGCGGAGTGATACTGTGTGTATGCAAGTCCGCATCTATGTATCATGGCTGTAGACCTGTTAAGTAATAAAGATACCTCATACAAAGGTTTACGGATACCTTATTAATCTCCATGACCTGCGGTCAACTATATAGCATAAATGACTATTACACCGTCTTTCTTGAACAATCCGAAGTGTTGCCAAACGTTTGATTTGTAGGTATTTTTCGGTGCGCTGTGTTTCTCTTTCTCCGCAACTTCCGTGTGTGTTGATAACTGAGACTCTCGTTCTCCGTAGTGACGAAGCAAATATCAAAGATCGTCTCTGATGAGCGTTGACAAGATGAGGGGATTTTATATGAATGAATCGGTTTTTTACCGATGCAAAGACGCTACGCAATCGATGCATCGCGAGTTCAACCCGGTTCAACCCAAACTGTAGCCGATGTGCACTCTTTCAACCGGTGCACTCGCATCTTGAACGTTTATGCCGGTGCACCGATGCGAATCGGTGAATCTTAACATCTCTAGTGTGCACCAGTCTGCCGTGATCTATGAATTCATGTCCGTGACACTCACTGCTGCCCACAGCTGTTTTATAGAAGGAAAACCTCCTTCACTTCATGAAAGTGTTTTAACCACACACACCTCCACACACACATGACGGGTGTTATTTTCCCCAAAAGGAACAAGTCGCTGCAAATTATCCCGCTTATTACATGGCCACATTCTCAACAAAGTAACGACATGACTCCCAATATTAATTGAAATGCTTTTATGGATTTAGAAAATGTTTTTATTGATTTAAAAAATAGTTGTAAAAAAATAGTTGTATGTATTGATTTAAATTGACATGCATCCGCTAAGAAAAATAGTCCGTTGTTACCGTTTTTTAAACAGTCTGAATGAAACGGCAGCTCTCAGCTGTGTATTTACACAACTAATGGCCCATCAACCACAGCTCTCTCCCCCCTCCCCCCCTGATCTTTCTTCTCCAGCAGCTAAATTAACTGTAGGTTACTCTCAGTGACAAGCTTACAGTTAGACACAACACTGTCATTGCAAGTGACCCTCAGTTAGTTGACTTTTATGTTCAACTGCTAAATTCGTTACTGATAAAAAAAGGGCTTCTATTGTACCGAATTACCTTAACACTAGAACCGCCAGAGGTCTTTGTATAGGCCTACCTAAACCTGTCAAATCCCGCTATTAGAATGCAATTTTTAACAACATAGGGTGCTACATAACACACTTTCAGGAAAAGTCACGGACTGGGAGACTTTAATATTTTATTGAAAAAAAGTTACATTGCACACACACAACACACATCACACAAATGGACCCGATTGGCGGTTCTAGTGTTAAATAAACTCACCAATTAATGAAACCAGTTCAATACGCATTATTCTTATTCTTATCATTCTTTATGAGCACTGAAGTAGTCTTAAAATCAGATCTGTTTTTTAAATGAAATCTGACGGCAGGCAGTTAGCTCTGATCACCTATGATAAATGCGCCACACCTAATCTGGCCACTGGCCATTCAGCCACAGAGGTCCCTCTATACAAATCAAACTGTAGACGGTGTGAAAGCACCTATTGTTTTAAATAATGGTCGGAATGTGACCTGTGAGCCTTCGGAATTACCGTGGGACAGAACATTCTAAACTAAAATGTTCAATCAATAAAGTAACATCTTATCTTATCTTATCTTAATAATATCTTCATATTAATAATAATAATAAATCATACAGTATGTGTCCGAAAGGGAGCAGGAGGAAGCAAACACAAAAATATACAAAAAATATACTGCATATTAAAGCAAACAATTGTAAAGGTAAAAGTATGAGCATAACAAATAAAGAAGTGTAATGTAAACATTTACATTATAATTATGATTATTTAATATATAAAGACTATATATTATTGAATTACAAGATTAGATATACTTTATTTGATCTAAAATATTGATGTGTTCAAATGCTCTTCAAAACACAACTGAAAGTCCATGAAACTTGTCTTTCTGTATTTGTGAATGAAGCGCCATCTCCTGGTTAAAACCTGAAATTGAAAATCTGGCAACGCCCTATTGGAAAATAGTGGGAGGGCTTAACATTCCTCTATACTGGTTTTAGGCAGGTCGTAGGCAGGAAGCTGTAAGCTGGAGTCTGAAATTCAGTGCTACATCTGTATGGAAATGCAGCAAAGTCAGATGTGTCAGTCTCTTCTGTGTCATATTACTCTAGATGTAGAGGTGGTGGGCTGAGGAGTAGCTGGAGGTCCACTCTTTTTATTGGGTTGTTTGTTGGAGAAAAAAAATCCAAAATCCATTTGTGCCATTCTAGAAAGTTGTCACTCTGCAGTGTGTGTGTCGCGTCAATTACGTCACTATCCCACGACCTACGACCTAGATCAGGGGTCCCCAACCCCCGGGCCGCGGACCAGTACCGGTCCGTGGGTCATTTGGTGCCGTGCCGCAGAGAAAAAATAAATAACTTACATTATTTCCGTTTTATTTATTATCCAAGTCTGAAAATATTGTCTGACAATAAAACGGTCCGTGGCGCAAAAAAGGTTGGGGACCGCTGACCTAGATGAAAATAAATTCAAGCCACCTGACTGATACAAATATATACTATAACTGTTATATGCTACTGTATACAGCACATTTTATTTTAAGTAAAATCATAACTATTTTATGTAGTTTAATCATTTTTATTTAGGTGGTCACTCCGTTTTTCAAATGTACACCACTCGCCAACAGGGGGTGCTGCACCCCCAGCACCCCTACCTCCCGCGACTATGGGGCTACCCCGCTGCAGTGGAAATGTGCCATAAGTTATCTCAGTGGGTCTCAAACGTTTTGATCACAATTTATGTAAACACATATTTCCAAGGCACTCCTTTATCATTATTGGGATAAAACAGGTTTGAAATCATTACAATGTATACTATAGGACAGTAAACCAGACATATAGTTTTAAACTGGAGAGATAACAAAATATGCATAAATAAAATAGTAAGATATGAATGAACAACAAAAATAAAATACGTTACATGTATTTGTTATTGGCTATGGTATGTTATTGGTTATGTTCACATACTTATTTAATTATTAAAATGTCAACCTATCTTTTTCATATGGGTGTTTAGAGTTGTACCCCCTAGATCTAGTCTCTAGTAATTCTGCTTAAAGTGTACCAGATTGAAGCATTTTACTTTACTTTCCTTCCCGGTAATCCTGAGAAGGCAGATTCTTGTTTTTTTCAACAAGAACTATTTTTAAATGGGGGGGGGGGTTCCTTTAAAAGTTGGACTGTTGCACTGTTGTAGCTTCAGTGGTTCTCAGGTTACAGTTATATAGCAGTGAATATAAACAGACTGATTAATGTGAATATTACTGTAAACTAACCTGTGTAAAAGTTTCTCGAATAAATGTAATTTTTTTGTTGGGAGAAGCATGTATCATTTTTTTACCCTGCCCCTCAAAGAATCGGAATTGAGAACCGTTAAGAACCGGAATCGAAAAGTAGAATCGGAATCGGAATCAGAATCGTGGAAATTCAAACGATACCCAACCCTACCGATAATTGACCCAAACATGGGTTGTTGAGAAGAGTGCATCTTTAATGTCGGGTCTAGCCAGTTACCTAACATGTCTATGCAGTAAAAAGCTGGGACTAGAACCTTTCAAAGTATTCTTTGGAATCCATGACTCAGCACAGTCTGCTGAAGCGAGCAAGAATGTTGCTCATACGACCCAGTCCACATTTCTGCTGTATTACCCAGCAATGGCTGTCATTATAACACAATTTAAAAAAATGTAAGTAATAAAGTTAGGATGACATTCACTGTAATATTTTACTCATCAAAAGCAGATCTGTGTGGCATTACTTTATTTTACAGTGAAAATTATAATTCCACTGCTAAAAATAATGGGCTGCAACATACAAACATGCTTTCTTAAAACATATTTTAAAAAGTTAAACCAGAGTCAAATATTCCTTATATATGGAAAAGGGCTCTCTACCAGGAACTATGTCACTCAGTTTTCCATTGGCGAGAATCAGTTTCCTGTCTTTTGTACTTGAAATGTAGTTGGACATGTAATCTTCTGTGGTTATCTGTTGTTTTAAGTTTCAAGTCAAAAACATACCATGTGGCTTGTAAAGCTTTTGCTTTTATGATGTAAGGGTAGATGTATCTTGTTTCTTTCTGTGCTGGATGTCTCAAAGGAGGAATGAACTCACACCGATCAAAAAGCTAATCCAACAGCTCTCAGCAGACAGGCTCTGCTTCTGTCAACACACTCTCACTCCATAATCGTCCAGGAGCGACGTTTGGTCAGGGTCCCGAGGCGTGCAGTTGTGACGCTCCTAGGCTCCTTCAGCTTCATAAAGGGACGCAATTAGCTTTCAACTGATTGCAATGTATTCCCATCTGCGGCGGGATTTGACGCTCATGGAAGCACGGCATTCGTTTGTGTCTGCTGCCCTTAAAGGCAATGTGAGCGTCCATTCCCAATGGATAACGGAGAATTGTACACCCGGAAGTAAGTATTCACCTTACTTTCGATTGATTTTACAGTGATATCTGCACTACTCATCGACTAAAAAACACCAGATTATCCTTGTTAATTACACAACATTGATTGGTTTAAATTGTGCGCAATGCTTTTGTATTTTTCCCCTTCGATTCGGAGAAACAAATATTTTTTCGGAGTAAAGCATGGCAGAAGACACTACACTACCCAGAATCCCCAGCTATCGTTTAGGACTACACCTTGTGCTCTGTTTGACAAACCCATGGACAAACCCCGCTTTTTTTCACCATTCATTCCAATGGCTGGCGTCTATGTCACGTGATCTTCAAATTTCTCCCTGCAGGAAAAAAAAACATGGCCGAACTTCGTTTTATTTCGGTGGAAAATGCCTATTTTAAAGTTAGTTTGGCCATTAAAATGCGTTTTGATGTCATTTAATGCGAGAAATATGAGTTGTTATTTCAGATTATGTGTGCAGTGGATGTACATGATCTTTAGTTTGCTAGTTATTACGAAGATTACTTCAGGAAATTGCGTCCATAGAACGTTTTCATTGTTACCAAGGTGGTTGCTAGGGACGCTGCTATCGATATTATTTCTGTTATGTTGTGTAACTGTTTAATGATGTTATCTTTATTGCTACCCCCTTCCCCGTCAATGTATACTGTTGGTCCACAGCGCAAACGTATTAGTTTAACAAAATCCGCATCTAAAGATACGTTATTTTCCCCTGTGCAATTCCAGACTCACATCTCACATCACATCGTCATTAACAAATAGACCGAAAACATTACAAAAAATTATAATAATTCTTTATTCCGAGTGTGCTTGCTTTTCTCTTTGAAAGTCATCACATAACGGCATTGTAATACACGGTTCGGCTGCATTAAATATTACATATCTGCCGTAGTTCTCTATTTATAGAGCCCTGATGAGAAGACTTCTAGACAAACATGAGGAATTGCCGCCAACACTGAAAACGTGACGTGGATCATAAATATATCAGCAATTAAACAACATCTTACATTTATTTTCACACAATACGTCTCTTTGCAGGATCAACACTAATTCGGCTGACTTTTATATTTGATCCAATTGGTAGATAGGCTGTATTTAAACCATAAAGGTGCACAGCTGATAGAAAGGGACACCTGGTGGTTAAAGCATGTTATTGAATTTCATTATTTTTATTATTAGATATTAATAGGATCCCAATAAAGTATACTCATTACTCGCTATTCTCTACTCAGGTATAATACAATTCCACTGGCCCTCCGGGCCGGTGGAATTGTATTATCACTGGCCCCACCATTGTAACCACTGGCCCGGAGCATTCGTCCAAAAGAAAAATCGACTAATAATGAAGAAAATTAACACATTTGTTGCAATAGTAAAGTATGCACTAACTACATTACTACAACATTTGAATCATCAGTTCTTCCTCATTTTCCTCAATTGTTCATATTTGGTTTATTAAAATAATGATATTGTGGTCATTGTTAAAAAATGTCTGCTATTATTATGAGTATTATTATTTGTATAATGCGCTTTCTGCCTTCCTGTTATTAGGAGTTAGAAATATGTAATAGATTAGATTAGAACCTTCATTATCCTAAACTGCTGGGACATTTCCCTATAGCCAATACCTTTATATTTTCTACTCTTCACTTACTTGTCAGCATAGGTGGGCATTGATGTAGCCGACAGAAGACCTTGTTTAGTGGGAATGCTGTTAACAGTATTCCAACTAACTGTTCTTCTATGCACGAAAAGTGTATTATTCCGCCGACTTATTTTGCGGCGCTTCTTCTCCCGCATTGAACATCGCAGAAACTCCGTTCAAACATCAAAACCTTCAGCTCGGTCGGAAATCGATGGCTATTACTTTTTGTCATTCATAACTTTCATAATTCCAGAGATACATCCCGTAATTCATCACATTTTTTACATTTGAACTTTAACATTGCGCAGCTCGTTAAGGCAGAGTGCGTGATATCAGAGTTAGAGTGGAGGACAGTTTGAAATTTGCCTTCATATATTTTTTTAAAACTGCCATAATTCCCAAACCCTACATTCCTGAGACATAATTTTTCATGACAAATGTAGGAAAACATCCCGTAGGTTGAAAAATGACAAATAATTAAGCTAAAAATAATTAAACAAAGTGCCTCTTGAGGGCATGAAGTGACAAAAACGTTCAACATGTCTCCATTAAAGCCCATTGTAATTTCAGGCAGATGTTTCCACACAGCAGCAGCCGCACACCTTTAGTTAAACTGCCAAAAATGCCACATTATTAACCCGAAAGTACACAAAAATTACACTTCAGATACTCAACTTCCTTGACATGCTTCACGTTTTGAAATTTCACAGATATCTGTTACGGTTCTTCCACAAAACGTTCACATTTAAGAGGCTTATCTCTCATCCAGAGCAATGGAAACCTTTGACCTCTGGACGCCTCATTAGCTCAAATACAAACACCTGTGTAATGGAACACGATGATGTCATCACTCCAACTGACATGGTTCATGGCTCTTTCTGCATGTCAGTCTTTATGCATGACGGTGTTTTTGATAATGGATCCTGACCACTCACATTTGTACACTGTGAACAAATTATATTATTAAACAAATATATAACATAAATACAAAAAATACTCTAATTTAGTCTCTTTTCCAGCGCTCTTCATCGGTAACTTTAGCATTTCTGAGTGTCCTTGAACGCATCAATATTAGCAGATGCGTCACACCAAGCCCGGGAGATTTATTCTGATCTGACTACTGCTAGGTAAGTTCATGCATCCATAAACACCTGAAGTTTAAAGTGTCAAATGAACTCTTTTTAAAAGTATAACACACCGTTTGAGTTTGTTCATAGACTGTTTATTGGCGTGAGAACTGATATTAATTTACACATTAAAGGAAACAGCTTCTTAGCAGCGTATCCAGTCTTAGCCCGTTAGCATTGCGCTAACGGGCTAAGAGCTAGCAGCGTTGCGTTAGCCCGTTAGCATTGCGCTAACGCTGCTAGGCTGCTAGCTAAATTAATCTCTCCCTAAACAGTTGAACTTTAAAGTGTCAAATTAACTATTTTTCAAAGTATAACACACCGTTTGAGTTTGTTCACAGACTGTTTACTGGCGTGACAACTGATATTAATTTACACATTAAAGGAAACAGCTTCTTAGCAGCGTATCCAGTCTTAGCCCGTTAGAATTGCGCGAACGGACTAACAGCTAGCAGCGTTGCGTTAGCCCGTTAGCATTGCGCTAGGCTGCTAGCTAACTTAATCTCTCCCTAAACAGTTGAACTTTAAAGTGTCAAATGAACAATAGTTTCTATATATAGTTGTTTTATCACTTGTTCTTTCACAAAAATTACTTTATTTTTGTTCACCTTTTCACTTTGTGGTTTTACAGAATATATTGGTTAGTAATTGATTCAAACAGTTTTATATAGTTTTTTTCATGTATTGTTTGACAGATTTTCACTCGTGTTTTTACTGAATATAATTTGTTAGTAATTGATTTGAAAAGTTTTATATAGTTTTTTTTCCCCATGTTCTGGTTTTTGAAAATAAAATTTGCCAAATGTTACTATTTCACCAGTTATTTTTGCATTTTCAACTTTTCCTACGAATAACATTCTACATTCAAAGCCTTACATCTTTAACATTATTTATACATTTGGAGTTTCATGCTACTTTTTAACTTAATATTCATTCATATGGAAACCATTCAGTCATCCAAATATTCCTGATTATTCACTTTCTCCTTACACATTATATTTCAGCATAAAGCATTCCCACTAGCAATTTCTTCAGGAATTGCATTCTCTAGTTTTATATTGGCATCGTTTTGAGAGGTGCAGTGCTAAAACCAGGAAGTAAGCTTCTGGTTACCTCGACAAAAAAGCAATGGGGTTTCTCCACAGAGTTTTGGAAAATAGCTGGAAATAAGGACTATGTAAAACAAACCTGTTTGATGAATGCACGTTTTGTTCAGCCGGATAATATCCACATGTCTACCCCAGGGCTCGACATTATAATTGGCCCGCTGGCCCGGAAGCACTATTTAGACACCCCGGGCCAGCATAACGTACTTTCCACTTGGCCGCCGCACGGGCCACTAAAAATATTGTTTAAAAAAAAAAAGTTTCCTGTGGTATTGGTATTTTGACTATCAATTTAGTTAAATTGTTTCGTTTATCAACGCTACAACATAGCGTTTCGTGAGTCGCTTGTCATTGTTGGGTGAAAAGCAAACAGCTGTTTACTGCGGAGCGGAGCGCAGCGTGAGCAGGCTCCCGTGAGCTGGAGCGCGCTCCTTCACTACAGACTATCGCGCCACCCAACCATTCGCCAAAATGTTTTTAATACCAGCGGTAACCGGCCAAGCGCCGGGCAAAAAACAATCTTCAAATAAAAGAAAGTCACTGGAGGAGTTAAAGGAGAGTGACAGGGAGCATGAGAAGAAGAGGCAGGGTTCGTACGGGTGCTTGAAATCCTTGAAAATGCTTGAAATTTGACGTGGTGTTTTCAAGGTTGGGAAAGTGCTTGAATTTTGGGAATGGTGCTTGAATTTGGGATAAAGTGCTTGAAAATGTAAATGCTTTAATTCGCTTTTTAGATTAAAAGAAAATAAAGAAGTCGGAGCGAGCTTAATTGCTTCGCTTTTACATAAAACAGCTCCGCTCCGGCCTTCCCGCGCTATGCGCGTGACCTGCAAGTGTTTTTGTTACGTGTGTGACCTGGGCATTCTGATGAGAGTGATAGATGACAGTATGCCAGGAGTTTGCAGTTTCAACGAGCGTTGGCTAGCAAAAGACAAATACAAGCCATGGCTAAGATGAGGGTCAAGCCCACGAGTAGCCTCAGCAAAGTTTGCAAAAAATAACGATGGGAGAGTCGGCGCTGACGAGCCACATGAAAGGTACGCCGTAGTAGAGCATTTTAGATTAGGCTAACGTTGCATGTTACGTTTGTTTAAGCTAACGTTAGCAGGCTGAATAGCGAACTCGATGAGGGATAATAATAATTGCAGGGGACAATCATTTCAGAGGAGCTTACCTATGTTATGTGCGTTACAGTCGCCATCCGGTGGTGTTCAGAGGATGAAGCTAATTCAACCCACTACTTCTCACGGCATTTCGTGTTATAGTCACGAAATATAATCTATTGATTCGACACAGAACGATTTTAAAAGCAATGTATTTCTACTGGTAGTATGTTTCGTGCCTAAACCCAAATGTGACTTGCTCTATCGAAATCTGTCACATTGACCCGAAGACACATTTTCGTTTGTATTACTGGTCTGGGGGAAGCTTGCGAGTGTGTGTGTGTTTGTGTATTTTTGCATTTGTGTGTATTGTGTTTGTGTACCGGGGAAACACTCACAAGAAACACCGGCTGTTGTTATTCTTGCGGTGACGTTAAATTACTCCGTTCTCCGCTTGTAATTATGCCTTTACAAGCTTCAAAGTTGTATTTATCATCTGAGTTTGCCGAAACAAGTTTAATATTCTTTCGATCGCACAGGGATGAAACGTATACCAATAGAATCTGTGGATTCTCAGCTTTTCATATGATATACAGGGCTCGACATTATAAATGTCCCGCTGTCCCGGAAGCACTATTTAGACACCCCGGCCAGCATAACGTAATTTCAACTTGCCCGCTCGGGCCACTAAAAATATTGTTTAAAAAGAAAAAAATGGTCCTGTGGTATTGGTATTTTGACAAGCAATTTTGTTAAATTCTTTCGTTTATTAACGCTACAATATAGCGTTTCGTGAGGCGGTTGTCGTTGTTGGGTGAAAAGCAAACAGCTGTTTGCTGCAGAGCGCAGCTCCTTCACTACTACAGACTGCCGCTATCAATATCTATCTATCTATCTCTCTATCTCTCTATCTATCTATCTCTATCTCTATCTCTATCTCTCTATCTCTCTATCTATCTATCTATCTATGTATCAGAGTGTTGGAATACTCTGTTACAGTAAAAGTCCTGCATTCAAAATGTTCCTCTAGTGAAAGTAGAAAAGTATTCTCCAGTGCATGACATTAAGGATAAGGACTAGCTGGCTATCTAAGCTGTCTGGTGCATTCTCTAGACTGAATTATAAGATGAACCACCAAAATATTATATTGTACAATTTTATTCTTCATTTCACTTGTTTGTTTGCTCTTGTTTGCTTGCTTGCATGCCCTGCATAGCTATAAGAAATACTTAAGTTGTTGGTCAAGACACTTTCCATCTGATGAAGGCAAATGCCTTCCCAGATGTAAAAAAGTAGAAAACATTACATTCAGTTATAACTGCCAAAACAAACTTTATTTACACTATTATGGCCCCTGTTAAAAATGTTTGTAATGTTATCTATTGTAAGTTGGTCGAATGAATGCTTCCTCATCCGGAAGCTGACCGAGCAGACCCGAGCAGCAGTCGAGAGGAGCCGAGCGCATCCGCGAAGCACACAACATGGTGACGTCGGAGTTCCCGCTAGCCGGCAAATCTAAATCTCTTCGGTCAAAATAATTTTCCTTTAGCGCAATACCGCTTCAGTTGCGCCACTTATGTGACAGACAAGAAGAGTATGTGACAGACAAGAATAGTCAATTCTAATGTCTAACACGTAATGTGGAGAAAGAGATGTCCTGTCTGGGTTGATTGTGCGTTGATCTGTTGGTAATGCCTCGGGGTTCCGGTGGGCATGTAAACAAATGCATAATGCTGCGCTATACTTTGTGGCCTCACCCGGTTGCATAGCGACACTTATTGTTTAGGTGTCTTTTAATAAGCAGGTAGTCATATCATTAGCTAGAACTAGCTAGATCTGATCAATATGGACATAAACGCGAGTGAAGTTTAATCTGACGGGAGAGAGAGATCAGCTGCCGCTGACGAGTCGACACGCAGCTCTGCATGATCACATGCAGCGGTGAGCGGACAAAACACACACTTCAGGTTAGAATATCACTCGTAGCTATTTTAATTACCTCTCAAACTACCTAAACTAGTTAAAGATATGTTTAGTTTTACTGTCGGGTCACTCATTACTGGATCCGCGAGCTGCATGATACTGTCATAATAGATTGCCCGATCGGGCAACCAGCAGGTGAGGCTTCATTGCCCGAGCTAAATACTAGATGGCCCCGGGCCATCGGGCAGTCCTTAATGTCGAGCCCTGTTCTCATCAAAATATAGTGAAAGTAGCGACAGTAAAAGTAGTCATTGTGCAGATTGGTCCATTTCAGAATAATATATATGATATGTTTTATAATGATTGATCATGAAAGTGTTCTCAAAGCTGGTAAAGGTGCAGCTAGTTTGAATGACTTTGTATACTGCAGGGTAGCTTGTGGATTTACTCCAGGTGGAACTAAAGTCTGATTTAACACTTGATTATATTTCACATCATTCATCCCCATCTGTAAAGTAACTGAAGGTATTAAATACATATAGTGGAGGAAAAGTACACCATTTACCTCTGACTTGTGTTTACTGCCAACCTAAAAGTACCTAAAAAATAGTAATCAATAATGTATTGAAAAGTTATTTGGCTGATTGTTGTATATCGGCTCCGCCAGGTTTTATGGGATGCCCAGTCTACGTACAGATGGGTCACTCATTTTGAAATATTAAACTTAGTTTTCTTTTCTTTAATTTGTCATCCTCATGTAGAATGCTATCACGAAACACACATTTGGTTGTTTATAGCATAAAGAACATCTGATTTAATGTGAGGTTGGGAAATATTCATTTGAGTATAAGTACGTGTATATAAATATGTCATTTACAACAGCTGTACGATGCTTGAAAAGCTTGAAAATGCACCTTGAGAATGCTTGAAAAGTGCTTGAATTTGACTTTGGAAAAGGTGTAAGAACCCTGAAGAGGGAGAGTAAGTTTCAGCCAGCTTGATCGATGGAGTTGGCTTCTAGTGGTGCAGTGACGCGTCCTAAAACCCTTTTATAATCTATCGATTAGATTTATGATTCGAAAATTATAAAAGTAGGGTAGACATGTGGTGATTATCCGGCTGAACAAAACCTGCATTTATCAAACAGGTTCGTTTTCCACAGACTTTATTTCCGGCTATTTTCCAAAACCCTGTGGAGAAGTCCCATTGCTTTTTGTCGAGGGAACCAGCGGCTTACTTCCTGGTTTTATGACGCATCACTGCACCTCTCAATATGATGCCAATATAAACAAGGTCTTCTGTCGGCTCTTTACATCAATGCCGACCTATGCTGACAAGTAAGTGAAGAGTAGAAAATATAAAGGTATTGGCTATAGGGAAATGTCCCAGCAGTTTAGGATAATGAAGGTTCTAATCTAATCTACTACATAGCCATTACATTTCTAACTCCTAATGACGGCAGAAAGCGCATTATAGAAATAATAATACTCATAATAATAGCAGAAATGTTTTAACAATGACCACAATATAATTATTTTAATAAACCAAATATGATCAATTGAGGAAAGTGAGGAAGAACTGATGATTCAAATGTTGTAGTACAAGTAGTAATGTAGTTAGCATAAATTACTATTGCAACAAATGTGTTAATTTTCTTCATTATTAGTCAATTTTTTTTGGACGAATGCTCCGGGCCAGTGGTTACAATGGTGGGGCCAGTGATAATAGAATTCCACCGGCCCGGAGGGCCAGTGGCATTTTACCCTTAATGTCTACCCCTGTACCCTACTTTTATAATTTTCGAATCATAAATCTAATTGATGATTATAAAAGGGTTTTAGGACGCGTAACTGCACCTCTTCTTCTCATGCTCCCTGTCACTCTCCTTTAACTCCTCTGGTGACTTTCTTTTATTTGAAGATAGTTTTTTGCCCGGCGCTTTTTCACAACCGATTCACAAAACGCTATGTTGTAGCGTTAATAAACGAAACAATTTAACAAAATTGCTAGTCAAAATATAGTAATAATGAATAATGAAATAATAGTCAAATGTCGAGCCCTGCTACTAATAGTTAATTAAAGACTGTATATAATGACTATTTTGCACATCCCTTTCAAGATTTCAAGATTTTCTAAGGTTTATTGACATATGATATTATTCACAAACGGTGTAGTTATGCAATGAATGAAAAACTTGGGTCGTAGGTTCCTCAATAGTGCATTACAAGACATCTATCAATATTTGTGCATACCTCCAGCAATGTTAACTATGTTGAAGCACTTATTTTAACTGATATTATACATGTATTATACTCTTATAGGATGTATATAGATATTTCATCTCCGGCCTTGTCAGGTATTGAACAATCAATAAATAAAGAACACAGAATTATTAAATATAAAACACAGAATTTGTGTGATTATACTAAATGATTTACAAATAAACACCACTGCATATTTACAACTGTTACACATGCTGATGTAACGCAAATGTTTCCAACTTGGGATCAATAAAGTATATCTTATCTTAAGATGATCGATGGCTACTGCCATATTTGCAAAATTTGCCTCTGAACCTTGACAAGTGCATGTTTTAGGCTTATCAATTAATGTAATGTAATGTTATCAATTAACAACAGGAGGGGTCACAAACATAAGACCAGCTGTTAAATAAAGCTCTTCTGACCTTAGCTGGCATGTGGGTATATATATTAATGCAGCCCATTATGGGCACAAGCAATTTTCACCCATTTATTAATTATATGTTTTAAATTAGAGTGTTTCCTATCCCCTAAACCTCCAGGGATGTACACAGTATACTGGCAACTTCTTATTATGGGAAATACGAAAACGTCTTTTAAAACTACAACTCCCAGTAGAGACGTGCCATAGATGGAGAACATGTTGCGAAACACAATATCGATAGCAGCGTCCCTAGAAACAAGTAACAAGTAGTTAATAATAATAAAAGACATTAAGAAAAAGGCATTTTAAACAGTCATTAAAAAGCAACACAATCTACCTGCATTGCATTACTCTAAACGTGTAATAACGTGCTTTAACCATTAGGTGGTTTGGGTTAAAAAGCTGTCAAGTTTACAGTGTTAACAAAATAAAATATACTGCTGTTTCTGGTTTAGTTTACGAAGGATATATTTAGTTATTGTTTTGATATTTGTAACACAAAAGCATTGGAAAAAACCCACAGCAACACAGAAAAGATGGTCTTAACATGACCCAGCGGTCTAGTAGTGAATACAAAACAATAATATCAAAACAAAATATTACTACTAACTTTATTGTGAAATTCAAACTGAACGGTAAAAGCATAGTTTCCGGTCTATTCTGAGCCCGATCTCTGTAGAGATGTAAATAAAAATAAAGAACTACGACAGATTTGTAATATTTAATGCAGTCGAACCATTTATTACAATGCATTCATGTGATGACTTTCAAAGAGTAAAAGAGTCTACTCACTCCTTTCCTGTAAAATACAGGTCCAGCCCACACATACTGTATGCTCCATCAAGGACGGTGCGACAGGCCGCAAGGCAGCGCACTTACAACTACAATAAGCATGTTAATGTTAATCTAACAGCTCCGGCGATCCACTAGCACCCCCCCCCCCCCCCCCCCCAATTTAGCATTTTGAAATGCTCCTGATTTCTGAGGGCTAAAGGTTGGCAAGTATGATCACAGAGCTTGAGAACTAATCACGGGGTTTGTCAAACAGAGCACATGGTGTAGTCCTAAACCAGGGGTGGGGAACCTCCGGCCCCCGGGCCATATACGGCCCGCGAGACAATTTGGTACGGCCCTCGAGGTAATTTATAAACACACGCAAAAAAGAAAAAAAATTGAAAAATCTAGACCGCAAAAGAATGAAACAAGTGAGTGCCTGTTTTTCCTAGCCAAGGTCAGGGTCCTTGAACACATCACGAGCCTAACGTGTCATCACGTGGTATATGTCTCGTCCGTCTCGTCTGATAGGGGTGCAGTTCTGAGGGAGAGCACCAGAACGCCATTCCGGCACTTCCAGAAATTGCAGTACCCATAAGAAGCAATACATATGCCGCAGTTTTTGCCTGGCTGTGTCTTTAGTTGTAAGCCCAGTCGCGATCTGTTCATCTGTCACACTGATCATACAGTCAATAACTTTGTTGTTATTAGCATCTGGTTAGCTAGCTATGCTAACAAATATAAGAAGCTATTTTTACAACCAGTGAGGTAAAGGCACATCTTTATATGATCATTATAAAAAAAATAAGGGAATAAAGTAAACCGGTATAAAATACTATATGACAGTAAAAAAAGTTGTTATTAATAAACAAGAATACAGTTTGAAAGGAGTGATTTGTAAAATATCCATAAAGAAAAATAAATATGCTTATAGTTCTGTTTCATATGGATGTTGAGAGATGTATCCATAGATCTTTTAATGTTGCTCTCAAAGTGTACCAGATTGATCCTTTTGACTTCAACATTTAAAAAAAAATCCCGGGGGGAGCATGCCTCCTGACCCCCCTAGAGAAGGTTAGGTCCCCCACCACTCAAATCATGTCCAAATGGATAGGAAACTAAATACATTTGCACACATCTTGTGTCCATATCTTTCTGTTTTGGTGGTCATGCCACAACCTATGAACGCATATGCGAGTCATGGTAAGATATCTGGAGTAAGAGGTTGCTTTTTCTTTACACAGCATGAAAGAAAGGCCAAATGAATGGGCTGGGATTTTAGTATTTTTAAGCAGAAGTCAATAACTTGTACGGCCCTCGGAGGATATTGTAAAAATTGAAATGGCCCTTGAGAGGAAAAAGGTTCCCCACCCCTGTCCTAAACGATAGCTGGGGATTCTGGGTAGTGTCGTGTCTTCTGCCATCCTTTACTCCGAAAAAATATTTGTTTCTCTGAATCGAAGGGGAAAAATACAAAAGCATTGCACACAATTTAAACCAATCAATGTTGTGTAATTAACAAGGATAATCTGGTGTTTTTTAGTCGATGAGTAGTGCAGATATCACTGTAAAATCAATCGACATGTACAATTGTACAATGTACAATTCTCCGTTATCCAATGGGAATGGACGCTCACATTGCCTTTAAGGGCAGCCGACACAAACGAATGCCGTGCTTCCATGAGCGTCAAATCCCGCCGCAGATGGGAATACATTGCAATCAGTTGAAAGCTATTTGCGTCCCTTTATGAAGCTGAAGGAGCCTAGGAGCATCACAACTGCACGCCTCGGGACCCTGACCAAACGTCGCTCCTGGGCGATTATGGAGTGAGAGTGTGTTGCTTCTGTGCTGCACAGAGGAGGAAATGGACCACACCTCCGAGGGAAAAGAGGGTAAAAAACATCCTCAGTAAACAGGCTGAGGGCAGGAAACCTCTGCGTTCTCTGGGCTCTGACCTGACACTGATTCACTTCCAGCGCTGTGCTGAGCCTGCAGATACTAACAGGGATGCGCAGTGTCCAGCTTAACAATAAAACACGCCCCTCCCTCTTTGTGAACTAAGATAAAACCCAGTTGATTCTCTGTTTTCTGTCTCTCCAAGGCTAAGAACTGAAAATATTGTTCATTTAAGCAGATTGTGTCATGATCCAGCTGTGTCTCTGTGATTAGTAAATGGTAAATGGTAAATGGACTGTACTTATATAGCGCTTTATCCAGTCTTTAAGACCCCTCAAAGCGCTTTACATACTACATGTCATTCACCCATTCACACCCATTCATACAGAGCAGTGTACCTTACTCTAGGACCTAACATTCACACACATTCACACACCGTTGGCCATGCCATCGGGAGCAACTCAGGGTTAAGTATCTTGCCCAAGGATACATCGACATGTTGACTGCATGGGCTGGGATCGAACCCACAACCTTCTGGTTGAAAGACGACCGCACTCCCTCACAGCCACAGTCGCCCTAGTCCTGTGCGTATATGCCTGTCTTCCTCAGTGTTCTTTATTAGATTGTCGTCTAAGTTCCTGCCTGGTTCCCTAAGTTCCTGCCTGCCTACTGAGAAGCTGGAGGAGAAGGATGTCTCGCCGAACCTAACTCTCCTGAGAATACCTCTTTGCCATTTTGAGCTGTACACATTTTTGCAGATGTGTTCATGTTTAGCCTGGAGGACCAGAGGCCTGTACTACGGAGCTGGTTCAACCTAATCTGGATATGTTTGAGTTAGCCGGTTGGCCTAATCCAAAACATACGCGCTCTCGCTAAACTGTACTACGACGCGGGTTATCAAGTGGATCGCTCAAGCCAGCCGTGTCCCTCTAGTTAGGTGCGCGTTCACATGAAAGGGGTGGTATTTTGAGCATTCGACCAATCACAAACATGGAGAAGCGTACTGACAGCGCAGCGTCATACTTCCTGAATGAAAAGTCATCTATAATATTAGACATATGAAGAAGTTAAACTTTAAACATCCATGACTTAAACACTTTATCCAGGATAAAAGCCACATAGCTGCACCTGCAAGGTGAATACAGCTGGTAAAAGAAAAGGTGTTTTGAATGCGTACATTAACAGGTTTATGATATCACTGCCCCGTCTAAGACACGATCTGACTTTAATTACATTTGACTCGAGTGTTTCGTCAACTTAATGTGTTGCTTAAAATAATACTTCTGCATACAGTATGTGACACTGTGAGTGTTGCACGGCCAGATACAGCTCAGCTGACTCAGATGAGGAAATATATGATACATTATGATGTGGTATGCCGCGGACTTTACTTAATGTTACTCTGATCCGGTTAATTATGTTGAGGCAGATATTTAATTAAGCTTTCTTAGCACTAATGTTATAATAGTCAGATTGCTCTGAAAATGGGAGGTGATATTCTATTAATGTTCACGTTCACACAGTCAGTGATTTTTGCCGGCCGTCTTTCCTGCAACCGCAGTTTTTCTGTATTTCCTTTCTCCTGTAATATGACTTAATCGCTTTAAACTCCGCACACTGAGCTCTGATTGGTCAGCAGGCAGTGCTTTCACTGAGTTGATCTCTTAGCCTGCAACCTAACCTGGGGGGTATACTACGAATCTAGTTCAACCTATCCTGGATATGTTTTGAGTTATCCGGTTGACTTAATCCAAAACAAAGCCGCTCTCGCTTAACTGTCCTACAACGCTGGCAATCAACTCGTTCGCTCAAGCCAGCCGTGTCCTATCTAGTTAGGTGCATGTTCACATAAAAGGGGTGGTATCTGGAGCATTTGACCAATCACAAACATGGAAAAGCCAGTGATGCGAATTAGTCGCTTTTCGGCGCCTCCGGCTGATTTGGGTGACTTTTGTAATTCGCGGAGAACCGAAGAGTTTTCGTTTTGGGGGTGGGGGGCGGGGGTCCGTCCGTCCGTCAGTCCGACTAACGGACAACTTTTCACTTCAAAAAAGAAGAAGAAATCTAGGCCGCAAAATAATTAAACAAGCGAGTGCCTGTTTTTCCTGGCCAAGGGCAGGTTCCTTGAACACAACACGAGCGTAACGTGTCTTCACGTGGTATATGTCTCGTCGGAAAGGAGTATAGACTAGAGTGCTGACGGAGAGCATCAGAACGCCGCTCCAGCTCTTCAAATATTGCAGTACCCATAAGGAGCCGTACACACCGCAGTGTTTGCGTGGCTTTCTTTAGTTGTAAGCACAGTGGCGATCTGTTGTTATTAGCATCTGGTTAGCTAGCTATGCTAACGAATTTAAAGAGCTTTTCTACAACCAGGTGGAAGAGAGCTCTCTCCTGAGAGGCTCAAATAACCTCAGCTCAGTGAGGTTAAGGCACACCTTGATATGATCATTATAGTTATTAATGAGAGATTAGAGTCTTTATGAAAAACAGGTATAAAATACAATATGACAGTAACAAAAAAGTTGTTAAAAATAAAGAGAATAGAGTTTAAAAGGGGAGTGATTTGTAAAATATCCAAAAAGAAGAATCTGCTTACAGTTCTGTTTCATATGGGTGTTGAGATGTATCCATAGATCTCTTCATGTTGCTCTCAAAGTGCACCAGATTGATGCTTTTAACTTCAATATTTAAAAACAAATCTTCCCGGGGGAGCATGCCCCCGGACCCCACTAGAGGAGGTTAGGTCCCCCCCACTTAAATCATGTTCACATGGATAGGATACTAAATACATTTGCACACATCTTGTGTCCATATCTTTCTGCCACAACCATGCACGTGCGTGCGCGAGTCATGGTAAAATATCTGGATTAAGAGGTAGCTTTTTCTTTGCACAGCATGAGAGAAAGGCCAAATGAATGGGCTGTGATTTTAGTTTTTTTTGAGCAGTTCAATAATTTGTACGGCCCTCGGAGGATGTTGTAAAAATTGAAAGGAAAAAGGTTCCCCACCCCTGCTGTAAATAATAATAAAATCCCTTGATTTATAACTTAACATCTCTGTCTCCTATTGATCAGAGTATATTATAAAGAATAGCAAGTTAATTGAAGCATTATAGCGCAGGCCTTTGTCAGATTGTATATTACGCTGTTTTTTTTCTGCTTCGAATAGTTCTCTCTTTTTTCACCATACGTGTGTTTGCATCCCTGGAAGCGTACTGACAGCGCAGCGTCATACTTCCTGAATGAAAAGTCATCTATAATATTCAGGGCCGTGGGAACTAAGTAGGGGTGCTGAGGGTGCTGCAGCACCCCCTGGTGGAGGACAGGGGATCTGCACTTCCACAAGATATAATACAAATATAATACAACAAAAACGAATTTTCAGCCTTGATGTAACAACATTCATAATTAAGTAAAGATAACACCCTTTTCACCCCGGTTACATTTTCCATTTGCCCTGTACGATGGGCGCTGTAGTGATGAAAGTGGGGGATGTTGGCTTATCAGGCGCCCGCAGCTCACAGCCAAAGTGAGAGAGATAGAGAGAGGGGATACCGCGGGGATACCACGGTACCGGCGGGGATTGTTGTTAGCTTCTGCTACGCTAACGGATATAAGAAGCCGTTTCTACAATAATATGGAGGGAGAGTTCTGTCCTGTCAGACTGAGAGGCTCAGTGAGGTAAAGGACTCTGAGGGCTTAGATAGTTCAATTTAGTCTAAGTTATCTCAGTAAGTCTCAAACGTTTTGATCACAATTTATGTAAACACATATTTCCAAGGCACTCCTTTATAATTATTAGGACAAATAAAAACAGGTTTGAAATCATTCCAATGTATACTATAGGACAGTAAACCAAAAATATCGTTTAAAACTGGAGAGATTTAAAAATATGCATAAATAAATAAATAAATGTTGGTAAAATAAGATATGAATGAACAACGCAAATAAAATAAGTTATATTTATTTGTTATTGGCTATGGTAGGTTATTGGAAGTGTTCACATATTTGATGAATAAAATGCAAACCCGATCTTTTTCATATGGGTGTTAGAGTTGTACCCCCTAGATCAGTCTCTAGTAATTGGGCGCTCAAAGTACAACAGATTGAAGCATTTTACTTTAAAATGTTAAAAAAAATCTTCTCGGGGGGACACCCCCGGACCCCCGTAGAGGATGTGAAGTCCACCACCCCAATTAAAACATGTTATAATACTAAATACATTTGAAGCCTTTTATATAAGCTGTCCACCATGTCAATATGTTTCTCTTTTTGTAGTGTATTGGTCTTTTGTAGAGGTTTTTCATTGCCAGCTAAAGTCTTGCCTATAGGGCAGCAAATTGGTCAGAACCAGCCCTGGTGTCATCCCCACAGCACCCCCCATTTGAAACATGTTCCCACGGCTATGATAATATTAGTCAAATATGAAGAAGTTAAACTTTAAACATCCATGACTTAAACACTTTATCCAGGATCAAAGCCACATAGCTGCACCTGCAAGGGGAATACAGCTGGTAAAAGAAAAAGTGTTTTGAATGTGTACATTAACAGGTTTATGATATCACTGCCCCGTCTAAGACACGATCTGACTTTAATTACATTTGACTCGAGTGTTTCGTCAACTTAATGTGTTGCTTAAAATAATACTTCTGCATACAGTATGTGACACTGTGAGTGTTGCACGGCCAGATATGGCTCAGCTGACTCAGATAAGGAAATATGATACATTATGATGTGATATGAATGATAATGGGACACATCGACGTCTGCACTCTACTACTCCTACTGTTTAACATGTTGGGTTACTTGATGTTACTTCATGTTAAGGTAAGGTGACCAGATTTTCAAAATTAAAACCGGGGACATTTTGAGTTTTGCGGTCAATATATTAACATATCCAATTTTCTTCACTGTTAAAGAAAAAAGGGGGACAATTCTGGTTCAATGTAATTCAAACATTTGAACTGTTGGATACAAACAGACGGACAATAGATCATATATGAGACTTCAATGGTCTTTTATTTTGAAACTGTGCATCAGATTGTCCAGATTCTCTCTGAGTGATTAGATGGGGTGTCCTGCTATCACCCTGGAGTGAAATAAGTATTTGATACTGGATAGTTTTTGTTTTATTCTTATCTAAAAACAGAGGGATGATAGCTCATATATGAGACTTTAAAGGTCTTTTAATAATAATAGATTTAATTTGTTAGTGCTTTTACAGGTGCTCAAAGACGCTTTCCAGATATAGTGAAGAGAAAAGAAAAGAAAGGAACAACAAATAAATATATAGTTAAAGTCAAATAATACAAAAACAATCACAAATCAAAAGCCAGATTGAAGAGGTGAGTTTTTGTGAGTTTTTTGAAGGTGGTGAGATCAGTGCAGTCTCTGATGGGTTGTGAGAGTGAGTTCCAGAGGCAGGGGGCAGCGACGGAGAAGGCTCTGTCCCCCCAGGTCCGGTTATTGGTGCGGGTGGGGATGGATAGGAGGTTGGCTTCTGATGAGCGGAGGCAGCGGGAAGGGGTGTGGTGGTGCAGCAGGTCTGTAAGGTAGGGGGGTGCCTGATTGTTGAGGGCTTTGTGAGTAATCAGGAGGACTTTGAAGCAGAGTCCTGCACGGGTCTGATTTTCAAGACCCGCTCCCGCCCCGCACCCGCGACGTGCAATACCGAACCCGCCCCGCTACCCGCACATATTACCAATTAGTTCCGCAACCCGACCCGACCCGTCGGCACAGGATCCGCAACCCGACCCGAACCCGCATAGGCCTATATGAGCAGTGAAAACGTGCAATTATTAACACACACAGTTGCATATTTCTCTCAAAAAGCGTGGGATGTTGGTTATTCTCTCCATCTAGGAGGACACCAACAGCCTCCCAGACGTTGGATTTCGCTCTTGAGGAAGTGTTGGAAAATGCTGTATTCTCGGCTATAGAGAGCCTCACCTCAGCCATTCAGAATGTGGCGCGCTCAGAAGCAGATTGATGCGCTGCAGAGGTTATGATTATGCACAGTCCCGCGGGGGAGAGGTCTGAGGATTTAAACTAAATTATTATTATTTAAATATATTTATTATGCAACACCCGCGACCCGACCCGCATCATCTTTGTTTTACCCAGAACCGAACCCGGAAAAAAGTGTTTGAAAAAATACCACCCGCGAATCACCTTTTTTGCGGGTCACCCGTCGGGTACCCGCGGGTACCCGACCCGATGCAGGACTCTGCTTTGAAGTGGATTCTTTGACGGACGGGGAGCCAGTGGAGGTTCTGGAGGACGGGAGTGATGTGGTCTCGGGAGCGGGTGTGGGTCAGGAGGCGGGCAGCAGAGTTGTGGATATGTTGGAGTTTATTGAGGAGGTTGGATGGTATGCCGTAGAGCAGGGGTTCCCAACCCCCGGTCCGCGGACCGGTACCAGTCATATTATTTCATCCAACACATACAAATAAAACCAAAATTGGTTAGCATAAGGTCTCAGCCTCTCGTGCGCAGATAAAGTTACAGGTGGTGCGCCAATAGGAAGTGGAGCACACAGGAGACAAACGTTTAATCGCAGACTGTCATGTTTGTGGGGGAATGGCAGTGCATAAATTATTTGAGATATATTTCGAACTCGCAAAGGTGCATGATGTGTGTGTGTATGTGCTCTGCTCAGCTCCGCTGTGTGTGTGTATGTTCGGTGTGTTTGTGTGTGTCCAACAACGGCATTTGTTTTCAAATGACCATGAACAGTAATTTACACACATCTGGCCAACTCCATAGGTATGTGGGTGTTCCCAAAATAAGTTTGTTTAATCTTAATAGAGAAGCGCAGTGACGCGTCGTAAAACCCGGAAGTAAGTGAGCATTTTTAGCACTTCCGGTTCCTTCCTCAAAAAGCAATGCATTTTTTCCATAGGGTTTTGGAAAATAGCTCGAAATAAGGTCTGTGGTTGACACAAATGTAAGAGATAAATCACATTTTGTTCTACGACATTAAATACATCAGCAGTGACCCCACTGAGGATTTTTGAAGAGTTTACGTGTCCGAAAAACGATGGTTGTTACCGAGTGGCTGAATAGGACTACAGAAATTGTCTAGGCCGTTGTACGTCATTACGCCGAACACGTAAACACTCCCGCTAAGTTTGTTTTCCCCTGTGTTCTGCTTGAAAGCAAGTACCTGCCTATCTTTAGTATCTGTATATCTATATCTGACCATTAGAATCTGTATTTTTGAAATTGTCGTTTTTAACACAGTAGTTTTACAAATTATAGAATAATTAATTACCAGTGTTTTCCAATTTTACTCGGCAGTTCGTTTCGTTAGCTAACGTTAACTAAAGCTAGCGCTACTAGTTAGCTACGCAACGGTTTGTTGCTTTGCTCCGGGTTGCAGCCACAGGTCTTCGCATGAAACGTGCTTGTTCTATCGTTTCCCGGCCAATGTTTTCCAAAGGAGAGTCTGGATTCGTGCCATGAGGTAATGTGGCGTTACATTTTTGTCCATGTCACGGTGAAATGTAAATGATGGGTATTGACTGTATCGCCGTTTTAGAGATGGCGCTGCTGAAAAGACCGCAACATAAGTAAAGATAATGAATGCATCCTATTAAAACCTGTGTGGCTTATATGATAAGTCTAATTAGTACAAGCAGCATAACGTTTCACCATGTAACTAAAGATTGTAGTCAGGGAAATCAGTTTGACATATTGAACTAATAACAAATCACCTCTGGCTGGCAGAGAACTCTCTGCTCCATAGCTTCTCTTGGAAGTAAAATCACATGTACATTTTACATTTATATTCAATTTAATATTCCATCCCTCACATACTTTTGTATATATAATAACTTATATTTTGTTTTTCTTGTTATGCTGCTGCAACACAAACATTTCCCAAATTGGGATCAATACAGTAATATCTTATCTTAATTAATTAAGAAATTATTATAATTATAATTAGTGTAGCAGCTGACACCTATTTTCAATATGGATTAATCTACCATTTATTTTTTTAGTTCAATTTTCATCTATAAAAATTTCAAAATAGGGAAAATGTTCACGAGACTTATCAAAGTGCAAGGTTATATCTTTAGATGTTTTGTTTTAGCCTATGTACTGTATGTCTTAATGCTCTTACAGTATTATGTGACGGTGTGACTTCCATGAACCTAATATTTTATATCTTCCCAACAGACGAGCTGACAGGAAACCTAACACTCTAACGACCACAAAAAGGCGAGTAAATGTAAATTAAAAACAATTCACCATTTTTTTATTTCTTCTTCCTTGCAGTGAAGTGAAGCTGACCTTGCACTTGGTGCCAGTAAAGATGTTCCTCACGCAGGCTGAATGTTTCTCCTTCCTTACTGACAAAGAAGCCCTTGATTTGCAATGCTTCACTAATTGTCATTTCCCTGGCTCCGTAGGGACACTTTACCTCCAGCACAGCGGAAGACCCTACCAGACCATCTGGAGATGCCCCCAACAATCCTGATAGGGAGAGCCACAAATCTGACTCATGGACCTGCATCTGGGTTGCAGTGGTGAATGCCCTGACGCCCTCACATTCATTCATAGTACCCCACAGTACAGACAAAACACCATCAAGGGCCTGTTGTTGCCTTAGCACCCTGGCAATAAAGGAAGCAGTCACACGCTTTGACCTCAGGACAGCTTCAAAGTTGCTGGCAGTCAACCTTCCTTTCCTGAACAAATGCCAGTTTGGGTTGGTTCGCTGACCAGTGGTAGCCACCTGAATTGCCCTCTGTTGCTCTTCAGACAATGCCATGCTTGCCACAATTGCCTCAAGTCCCTGATGCCCAACATATTTGATAATTTCAGGAACAGTAAGTGTTTCCAAGCTGTAGTGTTCCTCTTCTGGCTCGGGGGAGAGAAGCCAAGAAATTCCTGAAAACCTGCCCCAGAGTCTGTCCCTCAGCCAGTCACGATCTTCGGAGGTGGGCTCTCTTGTCAGCGGGTTAAATTAGTTATTTGGTTTCAACAGTCACATCAAAAAAATGACTAAATCAGCTTACTATCACCTAAAGAACATATCTAGGATTAAAAGACTAATGTCACAGCAGGATTTGGAAAAACGTGTCCATGCTTTTATCTTCAGTAGACTGGACTACTGCAATGGTGTCTTCACAGGTCTCACTAAAAAATATATTAGAAAGCTGCAGCTGATTCAGAACACCGCCGCTCGAGTCCTTACCAACACTAAGAAAGTGGATCACATCACTCCAGTTCTGAAGTCTTTACTCTGGCTTCCTGTGTGTCAAATAATAGATTTCAAAAATACTGCTGCTGTTTATAAAGCACTGAATGGTTTAGGACCAAAATGCATTTCTGACCTCCTGCTAAATTATGAACCATCCAGATCTCTCAGGTCTTCAGGGACTGGTCAGCTTTCTGTCCCCAGAGTCAGAACTAAACATGGTAAAGCAGCGTTCAGTTATTATGCTCCAAATATCTGGAACAAACTCCCAGAAACCTGCAGGTCCGCTGCAACTCTTACTACTTTTAAATCCAGGCTGAAGACTTTTCTTTTTGTCGCTGCTCTTAATTGAACTATTCATATCTTAGACTGCACTGTACCTTTTATCCATGTATTTTTTCTTTTAATGTTTATTTTATTAGCTTTTCTTTTTAATGACTGATTCTAAATGCCATTTTAAATAAACCTTGTCCCTCATGCTAGCCCTGACAACACCGGTAAGCACACCTTCATCTAGGCTGCACTGTCACGTGTCCTGACTTGTAGTGGTTCTCTCCTCTATCTACACTCTTCTTGTCATCTTTGTAAAATGATATCAGACTGGTAATTGACACAGCCATGACTACTAGTTAAATTCAGTGTTGCTAAAATGAAAAGCTTTGTTAAAATATGCAAGCACGCAAAAGTCAAATTCAGCTTTATTGTCAAAAATTCTACATGTGTTATACATCCAGAAATATCAAAATATCGTTTCCCACAGTGTGACATGTATACATAAAACAAAATCAAAAGGGCCTAGATAAACGTGGTATACATTAAACCAAAAGGGCATAGATAACCGGGGTATACAGTTTAAAATGTTAATATATTTAAAGTGTTCAAAGTGCAGTTTTAGTGCAAGTCAGTTGAAACGATCTTAAGTTGGCGTGACGTTGAAGTCGTGCGACCCTGCTGCTGTACTGGCTTGTAGTTCGTTTATAGCATAACGTTAGTATTTCGCTTTTGGCGACTAGATTTATGATTCAAAAATTATAAAAGTAGGGTTGACATGTCGAGATTATCTGGCTGAACAAAACGTGATCCCTCTTAAATGTGTGTCAACCAGCTATTTTCCAAAATCCTATGGAGAATTTGCATTGGTTTTTGACGAAGGAACCGGAAGAAGTTTACTTCCGGGTTTTACGACGCGTCACTGCGGTTCTCTATATCTCGTATTTTCAGAGCGCATCAAGTTTAAAATACCATCTACAAGCTAGAGGGCGCTGCAGCACCCCCTAGCGGCAGGCAGGGGGTGCGGAGCTCCACTGTCGGAAGTATTATTTGACGGTTATTGCTGCTCCCGCTGTGCATAATCTGTGTAATATGTAGCCAATAAATTCCACATTGTTGGTAAAATAATATGTTGGCCTGCCCGAATGTTTTTTCTGTAGCCCAGGACAATTCTCCCTCATATAATATAATATAATACATTAACCATGCTTTACGTCAACCTCATCATGACACTAGAGAGGACAGCAGGACTGTAATTTCCCGTGTTCAGTGAATGCAACAGAGGCAAGACACCAGACCAATCAGAGAGTTGCATGGAAATAAAAGTGTGCTTGTGTCATTCAAGCTCGGCTCTCTCTCTTTCTGTGTGTGTGTGTGTGTGTGTGTGTGTGTGTGTGTGTGTGTGTGTGTGTGTGTGTGTGTGTGTGTGTGTGTGTGTGTGTGTGTGTGTGTGTGTGTGTGTGTGTGTGTGTGTGTGTGTGTGTGTGTGTGTGTGTGTGTGTGTGTGTGTGTGTGTGTGTGTGTGTGTGTGTTACCAGCAGCAGGGACCGTGTTGTTGGCATCTGGTTAGCTAGCTGGACTAACGGACACAAGGAGCTGTTTGTTCCACAACAAGCTGGAGTCCTCTCCTCTCAGACTGAGAGACTCAGGTGAGCTAAAGGAATCTCTGAGGGTTTAGAAGATAATTAACTTTAGTCTAAGTTATCTCAGTGAGTCTCAAACGGTTTGGTCACAAATTATTCAAAAGATTATTTCCGCGGCACACCTTCATATGATCATTATAGTTATAAAAAAAATAAGAGAATAAATGAAAAACAGTTATGAAATACTATATGGCAGTAAAACAAGAATAGAGTTTAAAAGGGGAGTGATTTGTAAAATATCCATAAAGAAAAACAACATCTGCTTACAGTTGTGTTTCATCTGGGTGTTGAGAGATGTATCCATAATGTTGCTCTCAAAGTGCACCAGATTGATGCTTTTAACTTCAATATTTAAAAAATAGCCTTCATTGTGACAGTCGCGGGTGTACTGTGTGTTTGCGTGTGGGGAGTGCTTTTGTGCGTGCTCTATAGTGCCCGTAATAGTGTTCACTGGAGTCCAGCACCTCAGCACCCCCACTCAAAATACCTTCCGCGCCTCTGTCCACGCTCACCGGCAGGCACCGACTGGCCATCGGGAGGACCAGGAGGGTGTGTGTATGTGTGGCGCGAGCGAGCGAGAGACAGAGAACGGGCACACCTTACGTGTATTGTTGTTGTTAGCATCTATACATACATCTCTCTCACACACAGACACACACACTCTCCCTCTCTCTCTCTCGCTCTCTCTCTCTCTCACACACACACTCTCTCTCTCTCTCTCTCTCTCTCACACACACACACACACACACACACACACACTCTCTCTCTCACACACACACACACACACACACACACACACACACACACACACACACACACACACACACACACACACACACACACACACACACACACACACACACACACACACACACACACACACACACACACACACACACACACAGAGACTCTCTCACACACACAGACTCTCTCTCTCACACACACACACACACACAATTGTATATTGTTGAGTTTTGACAGCATCCATCAAACTAGATGTGTTGCCTTAATGGTATGTTTTCTAATATTTCTGTGTTTCAGAACCACGTCTGTCTGCATACGATGTTCATATTTAGTCTCCTGATTTTAAATGGGAATTAAATCATTTGAGTGTTCCCAAAGAACCGTTGTTCTGCAGTTTGTGTGGGCCTACTTTTGCACAGTTTACTGTAGAAACTATGTCCAGGAGAAGGTATTTGGAAGTTTTGGAAGATTCATAGCTAACCACACTGAAGATTATGGAGGTATTGATCAGTCTTATCATATCTCTAACATCACCAGAAGTCATAATTTAAGGGGTAATTTCTCAAAATGTTCCCCGTGTGGTTTATTCACCATTACAATAGCCCCGCCTAAAATAATTTCCACCAGCCGCCCAGTGGCGGCGCTAGGGGGTGGCTACTTGGGCTAGAGCCCCGGATTTTTTTTTTTTAAATGTCTTGGGAGTAATGTGCAGTACCGGAGTCCACCAGAGAGGCAGCCGCTGCGGGACATTAGCCTGCGTACTGCGTAGCCTTCCCTGCCCTGAAGAACAAGTGATCCTTCCTAGTGCCTGACAAGTTTTAAGGTAATAGCCTATACACAGTGGTCAAGTTGTAAAAAAAAGCCAGGGGGGATGGTGGATCTGCATGCCCCCCCCCCCCCCCGGAGATTAAAAACAAAAACTAACCTGCAATTCAGGGTAGTTGAGTAGACTGGATATATGTTTGGTGCTGACTGCCTTAAGGGCCCTTAATTTGATCTGATGACAGCGCATTTGGTGGGAGACCAACGTTGTACCCTTTTGATTAGTGTTTAAGCACAAAGATAATTATTATATTCTATTACTGTAAAACAACTTGCATGCTATGGATATATTACGTGTCAGATACTCCTGTCATTGATCTTGACCAAGGCACCTCAGAATTAGAGTTGGTCCCATGGCTACCACTGCTCCTACATAGTTAGGGTAAATGCAGAGGACACATTTTCCCACTGGGTGCAAGTGCAACTTCAACTTCACACTCACAATACCTATAAATCTACTGGGAATTCATCCATTAAATGTTGAAACAAAACCTCACAAAACATTGAACATGAATCCTCTCTAGTCAAGTCCATTTTAATTCAAGTGCAAGAACATGGATTAAACAAATATACTATTTACAAAATCTGAAAATAATACATATAATATGATATACAAATACAAATAAACAGTTTTATTCAATGGCTACCAACCCAATTCTCCCCTATACTGTAGTATCTCATAGGATCTTCCAAAGAGTTTCATAATCATGTTTTTTAATGACAACTTTCCGGGCTCTTGCTCTCAGATCATTAGCCAAGCTATGACTTTGAAGCCAAGACTTGACATAAACTTCTGGTTTGAACATTTGTAGTGGAGGGCCAACACACT
>NC_136904.1:51350661-51528009 GCF_949606895.1 Notothenia rossii
ATGTTGTTGTGTGAAGGAAGCCACTCCTGATAGCACAGCCGGAGGCTTCCTGTTGAGGGCCTACAGTTTTGGCTTTTACCTAGTTCTGTCAGGGAGGCTAAGGGAAACTTTTTGTCAGGCCACAGAGACTGACACACTAAAATGACAAGCTGTTATTAACAGTTTAACGCTGATGTAGCGTATTAGGCCCTGTAATACAGTAACCTCATGCAGGAAGGTATCTGTAATTTGCAGTAAAATCTCCAGGTTTGGTCTGTTTATTATGAGTTTTATAACCAAAAACATTTATTGTTTTATCAATCAATGTTTATTTATATAGCCCAATATCACAAATGTTACATTTGTCTCAGTGGACTTCACAGTTTGTACAGAATATCAGTATGACAATACGACACCCTCTGTCCTTAGACCCTTACATCGTACAAGGAAAAACTTCCAGAGAAAACCCACAGTTTAAAGGGAAAAATGGGAGAAACCTCAGGGAGAGCAACAGAGGAGGGATCCCTCTCCCAGGACGGACAGACGTGCAATAGATGCCGTGTGTAAATTGAAAAGATAATACATTTGCAACATAGGTAGTCCAAATGTTTGGAAATGCATGTGTGTATAATAGGAAGATGAATCCACGAGGATATCCATCCAGGACTTATGATCCAGGACCACAGCCACGGCTCAAGATCCAGGACTCGCGATCCATGACACAGGACCGCAGGATCATCCATGACTCCGGATCCCGGCGTATATAGACACCAAAAAGAAAGAAATTTGGGGAAGCTGGGTTAATCGGAACATGAGAGTACACAGGTATAGACAGAGAGAAGGAAGAAGTAAGATGTCCCCCGACAAACTAAGCCTATATCAGCAAAACTAGGGGCTGAATCTAATCAGCCCTAACTATAAGCTTTATCAAAAAGGAAGGTCTTAAGCGCACTCTTAAAAACGGATAGGGTGTCTGCTGCCCGAACACAAACTGGAAGCTGATTCCACAAAAGTGGAGCTTGATAAGAAAAGGCTCTGGCTCCCATTGTACTTTTAGAGACTCTAGGAACAACCAACAACCCTGCATTCTTGGAACGCAATGCCCTAGTAGGACAGTAGGGTATAATGAGTTCTTTAAGGTAAGATGACGCCTGCCCATTAATGGCTTTGTAGGCGAGAAGAAGAATTTTAAATTCTATCCTGTGTTCTATAGGGAGCCAGTGTAAGGCAGCCAAAACAGGAGTAATGTGGTCCCTTTTCCTAACTCTGGTTAGTACACGAGCTGCAGCATTTTGAATCAGCTGAAGCGACTTGACTGACTTCTTGGTACACCCTGATAATAAGGAGTTACAATAATCCAGCCTTGAAGTAACAAATACATGGACTAGTTTCTCTGCATCGTTTTGAGGCAAGATATGCCTGATTTTTGCAATGTTACGTAGATGGAAGTAGGTGGTCCTTGAAATTGATTTTATGTGGGTGTTAAAGAATAAATCCTGATCAAATATAACACCAAGATTCCTTATAGTCTCACTGGAGGCCAAATTAATGCCATCCATAGTTAGTGTATCTTTAGATAATTTGTTTCGTAGATTCTGGGCCAAGTACAATAACTTCAGTTTTGGTCGTGTTTAACATCAAAAAATGTAAGGTCATCCACGTTTTTAAGTCCTTGAGGCAGTCTTGAATTTTATTTTGATGATTAATTTCATCAGGCTTGATTGATAAATATAGTTGAGTATCATCCGCATAACAATGAAAGTTTACAGAATGATTCCTTATAATATTGCCAAACGGAAGCATATATAGTGTGAACAAAATAGGTCCAAGCACTGAGCCCTGTGGCACTCCATGGCTAACTTTGGTTTGAATGGAAGATTCATCGTTGACACGTACAAACTGAGAGCGTTCAGATAGATAAGACCTAAACCAGCCTAAAGTAGTTCCCTGTATGCCAACTAAGTGCTCTAGTCTTTGCAATAGGATATCATGGTCGATAGTATCAAATGCAGCACTAAGATCGAGCAAGACAAGAATAGAGCCTTGTCTGAGGCTATTAGAATGTCATTTGTGACTTTAACCAGAGCTGTCTCTGTGCTATGTTGTGTTCTAAAGCCAGACTGAAAATCTTCAAATAAATCATAGTTTTTTAAGTAATCACACAGCTGTTTTGCGACTACTTTCTCAAGGATTTTTGAGAGGAACGGAAGATTAGAAATAGGTCTATAGTTGGCTAAAACGAGGTTGTGCTTTTTAAGAAGCGGTTTTATCACTGCTACTTTGAATGATTGTGGAACATAGCCTGATAATAAAGACATATTCATAATATTTAATAAAGAAGTGCTAATTAATGGAACAACTTATTTTAACAGCTTAGTTGGAATCGGGTCTAAGATACACGTTGATGGTTTAGAAGAGAGAATCATTTAATTTAATTGTTCAAGGTTTATGGCTGAAAAGCATTCTAGTTTACTATCTAGTGTAATATTAGAACTTACGTTTCCGGGAGCTGTTGATAATACTATACTGGTCAAAGGCAAGAGGTCATTGATTTTGTTTCTAAGAGTAACAATTTTATCGTTAAAAAAGCACATAAAATCATTACTACTGAGTGCTATGGGAATAGAAGGCTCAGTCGAGCTATGGCTCTCTGTCAGCCTGGCTACAGTGCTGAAAAGAAATCTTGCATTATTCTTATTCTCATCTATTAATGAATAGTAGGCTGCTCTCGCTTTACATAGTGCTTTCTTATATTCATTGAGAGTAATATGCCAAATTAAACGAGATTCTTCAAGTTTAGTGGAACGCCATATCCTTTCAAGTTGTCTCGACTTTTGCTTTATTTTGCGGGTTTCGGCATTATGCCATGGAGCTAGTCTATGTTGTTTTATTTTCTTCTTTTTCAAAGGAGCAACAGAGTCTAATTTTATTCGCAGCGCATCTGTAGCACTATCAACAACATGGTCAATTTGGGGTGGTGTACATTTTGTATAAATGTCCTCCCTTACATGCAGACATGCTATCGAGTTAAGTATTGGTGGAATCTCTTCCTCAAATTTGGCTATAGCACTAACAGATAAGTTTCTGCTGCAGGAGCTTTTGGCTAATGCTTTGTACTCTAGTAACAGTACTTCAAAAGTTACTAAGAAATGGTCGGATAAAGCGGGATTATGCGGTTCGACTAATAGTTGCTCAATTTCATACCATAAGTCAGAACAAGGTCGAGAGTGTGATTATAGCAGTGGGTTGGTTTATTTACACTCTGACAGAAACCAACAGAATCTAATATAGAGTTAAATGCAACAGTAAGGCTATTTTTATCATCGTCAACATGAATATTAAAGTCATCTACGATAATTACTTTATCTGTTTAAAGTACCAAAGTTGATAAAAATTCTGATAAGAATTCTGAATAAGGACCTGGTGCAAGGTACAGTGTAACAAATAAAATTGGCTGCAAAGTTTTCCAGGTCGGATGCGTAAGACTAAAAACGAGGCTTTCAAAGGAGGTATAATTTAATTTTTTGTTTAGTATTGATAAGTAAACTTGAGTGAAAGATTGCTGCAACTCCACCTCCTCGGCCCTTGCCTCGGGCAATATGAGTATTGATATGGCTGGGTGGAGTGGCCTCATTTATGCTGACATATTCTTCATGTCTCAACCAAGTTTCAGTGAGACAGCATATATCAATATTATAATCTGAGATTAAATCCATCCATCCATCTTCTCCCGCTTATCCGTGGTCGTGATATTAAATCATTTACCAATATTGCTTTAGATGCTAGAGATCTTATGTTTAAGAGACCACATTTAATCTTCCTGTTTTGTTGCACTGTAGTAGTTGTCACATTTACTTTTATTAGGTTATTATGTATGACACCTCTATTAGGTTTTACCTTAAATTGTCCTTAGGAAGACACACACACCGTTAATATTGGGTTTTTTATCGGGTTCGGGATTCCTATGGATGACTGCCTAGGAGAGATCGCAGAGAAGCGTGTAAGACTGCGACTCTGCCTCCTGGTCTCAACTCCAGTTTGTCATGGATTACGTCCACAAAGACCTGAAATGTTTGCCGAAATGAGATTTGCACCTTCCAAAGTAGGATGAATGCCGTCTCTCTTAATCAGACCAGGTTTTCCCCAGAAGGCTGTCCAATTATATACGAAGCCCACATTGTTTGCTGGGCACCACCAAGACAACCAGCGCTGAAATGATGACATGCGGCTATACATGTCATCATTGATCAGATTGGGGAGGGGATCAGAGAAGATTACGGTGTCCGACATTGTTTTAGCATAACTACACACCGACGCCACATTAAGTTAGGTGCATTCTGATTGGCGTAAACGAACATCATTACCACCGACGTGAATAACAATCCTACTGTATTTACGTTTATTTTTAGCCAGCAGTTTAAGATGCGCCTCAACGTCGCCCGCTCTGGCCCCCGGAATGCATGTGACTGTGGAGGCTTCGGTCTCTAAATTCACGTGTCTCATAATAGAGCTACCAATAACCAGAGTTGGCTTCTCAGCGGGTGTCTCGCTGAGCGGGGAATATCTGTTAGATACGTGAACGGGTTGGTGGGGACCTGTGGGTTTCGCGTTATGCCCCTTCTGAACAGTCACCCAATCTCCCTGCTGCTCGCGAGTTGCCGGGGGACGGCTAAGAGGAGCTACCTTTTGCCGGTCCGCACCGGCTAACATGGGCTTTACTGTAGCTGAGTTATTTTCTAAGATGCGGAGCCGGGCTTCTATGGCTATGATTCCCGCCTCCAACCTAACAACTATGCTACATTTAACACATGTATCGGTACCAGTAAAGGAGGTAGGGAAGTAACCAAACATGAGACAGTTAGAGCAGGAAATAGCACCCGAGGGTGGGGAAAGAGCCATGGCTAGCTATCAAGCTAAAGTAGCTACCGTTAGCAAACCCGAAAAGAGTGTAGGCAACTGTGGAGTTACAGTCGCTAAGAGAAGGAGAGTTGTGAGTGCTTAAGCTGTAGTAACGTGTGATTACAACGTCAGGCAGTTGCCGTGATCAAGAGTTTTAAAACTATCGATTAAGTTAAGATAATAAGCTATCAGCAACAGAACAGGCACACGGGATACCCGGAGATGACAACAACAACCGGAAGTTACAACATGCTTACCGCAATAGTGGTCCGTGTAGAAACAATGAGAGTTGGAAGTCTCAGAGTTGGAAGTCTCAGTGAGTAATGTGGTGATTGCTATCATTGACATTATCCACCCACGGATTTTATGTAAATAATCCTTCTGGATAGGAGGATTGTTAGCAGTTTTGTCTTAATTCAAACTAATGTAGTATTCATATGCTGTTTTTCAGAAAATTGTTATGGCACAATATGTTGTTTACATAAATAAATGTCATTATTTGAAGGGTAAATATATATTTTCAGGAGTGTGCTATAGCGCGCGAGTGCAGTAGAAAATATAATTTCATTAGAAATTGAACCAGAAGGGATAGTGTGCAGTGAGCCGGTCATTGATAACACACACAAACAGGAACAGGGTATGGGCTCTGCAGTGTTTAAGGACTTGTTAGTGGAACAGAAACTGTGAACAGAGTTGGAGAGTCACAGAAAACATCAATGCCTTCATTTAAATGAAGATGTCATTTATTTATACATTTAATTTAATATTGGTAGTGAAGGCGTTAGTTTGTGGCCATGTAATAAGCGGGATAATGTGCACCAAGGCGGTCTTTATTGGAAAAAGAACAGCAATAAGAAAACAAAGCAGAAATGTTATAACCATATGATTTTCAGAACTAATTGGACATCATGAGGTCAAAGTAATTGATTTATTTAAAAAAAAAAATTCAGGGGAACAGTTAAGCTAAAATAATCTCCCAAACTTTTTTGCCTTTTTTAATTATTTAATACCCACTAAGTAACCTTTGTAATATCGCATGACTGTAAATTCTCTATTTACATTTAAGTTGCATTCTGGGATTGTTGGCTTAAAGCTGTGTACATGCCATGAACATTAGTTTTTCCTTTATGGCTCTATATAAAGAATACGTTTCCCGTACCTAACATGGACACTCAGATGTAAGCCAATATAATGCAGTTTATAGAGCAGGTTCAGAGACATTCTGCTGCCTATGGAGATAAGTGAGGAATTGGCTTACTTTGACAATATTATTTATCATACATAAATGATAAGGATGAAAGGTTCAAATCTCCGCTCACTTACAGACTCTTTAGTCAGAGATGACAGCTTCTAAAAAAGCTTATGAGTGGACCATGAGAAAGACTACTGTCCATTGACAAGAAGGGACTATGCAAGGGATAATGTGCATCGAGGATCAAGATCCGTGATCCGGCTGAACTCCTTTCTTTCATTCCATTTGTTTAGTTAGTTTAACAGTGTGAGGCTGCGTGCAAAACTAATTTCCTTACAAAACCCAGGATACCAAACTTGGAAATCTGTTTCGAGAGTCATATCAGGTAGACCTGCACTGTTATGAAAGATATTCAGTGAATACTTACTGTATTGGTGTTTTGGTTGTTAAATCAGCAAACAGAACAAACAATGACGTAAATGTATGTAAATAGCCTGTGACACAATGAAGATGTGCGTTTCCATCAATCAGTGCATATGTACATTTTCAACTAGCATCCTGAGTGTTAAAACCAAGAAACAAAACAAAAAAAAATCAGAAAATATGTTTTACTAAGGTGCTAGTTGTGTGCGAGTGATGAGGAATTATTGTTTGCAGAGTAAGGGGTCTGAATGGTGCTCTTTTAAATGTGTCAGCCGGTTGCGCCCTCTTGCTCTGCAATAGTAAATCCGTACCTGAGTGGAGAATTAGCGGCACTTACTGCTCATCCTGATGGACCAAATGCCATGCTGTCGGCTTGACAAAAATACAGAATAAGAGAGAAAGTGACATAAGAGAACATTTCCATGTAATGCTTCACTTATACATTTTCCCGTCTTCAGCAGGGAGGTCAAAGGTCAGGCTCACTGTTTGCTGACAGTGGAGCACACACTCACACACAAGTCCAGAGGCCATGTACTACGAAGCCGGATTTTCGCTTAGCGAGGTAACTTCAGGGTTAACTCTGGGTTTCCGGTCCTACGAAGCTGGTTCTCCTCTTACCGGGCTAGATCTCCATGGTAACTTATCCTGAACGGCTAACCTGCTCGGTAGCAAGCGTCCTCGATCGTTAAATTAAAGAGATGCTTTACATTTGTTGGTTTCAGACTTTCCCTGGAAATCTGGGAAATAGCAACAGGCCTTCTCTTACTATTTCATGAGAACAATCCACTGATTCGTATATTTGAGATATTATTAGATAATAAAATAATTATTGGTTACAGCTTTAGTGTTCACAACGGGGAGGTAATGTTTTTCAGAGCCTAGGTAAAGACCAGAGGCCTACGAATACCTATCATCGAGACCTTTTCTTCTTGATTGTGCGTCATATGCGAGGCCCCGCCTTAAATGGAGCGCGATTTCCGCCAAAGATTTGGAAATTGGTCCGTACGCAAAGCATTATGGGGATTTTAAGACCGCGGAGTCAACACATGTGCAGCCTCGAAATTTCTCGCTTCGAAGTACGCCGGCCTCGGAAGAATTCCAAGTATGCTGGACATTGGAACAGTCCTTCGGCGGCACTCGATGAAGTAGTATGCTTGAAATAGTGGCTCTGGAGCACTCAAGATTGAGAAACACCCACTGGCCTGAGTTACCGAGTTGATAACCATCGTAGGACCGCTTAGCGAGATCGCGTTTGTTTTGGGTTAGTTAAGCCAGATAACTCAAACATATCCAGGTATGTTGAACTGGATTCGTAGTACAGGCCTCTGGTCTTTACCTATGCTCTGAAAAACTTTACCTCCCCGTTGTGAACACTAAAGCTGTAACTAATAATTATTTTACTATCTAATAATATCTAAAATATATACGAATCAGTGGATTGTTTTCATGAAATGGTAAGAAAAGGCCTGTTGCCATTTCCCAGATTTCCAGGGAAAGTCTAAAACCAACAAATGTAAAGCATCTCTTTAATTTAACGATTATCAGAATGTCCATACATTTTCCTGTTGATTAAGTAAATGAATTAACCACTAGTGTAGTTTAGCAATGTACTTAGTAGAATATCAATCAAGTTAAAGGTGGGGTATGTAATTTATTTCAGAAACACTTTTTGTTATATTCCATGGAATGCTCTTAACATCCCAATAGCAATGAATATATTAAATGCTTTCACAATAAATACATAAGAGAAATTCATCTGTGGAAGCCGTAGTACTGTAAAAAGCACAACCAATCTATTTAGCCGGCCCGGCTAAAATAACTGGATGGCCTACCTGCCTGTCAGCCTTCCATCTGTGCACAAACTTATCTCGTGCCCTTATTGGTCATGTGCGCGTTCGTGTGTGTTGGAGGAGGGGCCCTGTAAGGAAGTGGCAGATTTTTTCCGGTTTTGTACTTTCAAATTCTAGCGCACTCAAGCTGGTTTCTCCAAAATGACCTACCAAACCTTTAAACTTATATTAAGGATTCCTATTTTTTTTGCATATTGCAATAATCCAATAATAATTATTACAATACTCACACATTTTCCAGCACAATTTTGTATTTCTGTTTCCCTGATATTTCTATAGCCTACTTGTAGTTTTGGGGTCCCTGAGGTTATTGTTCCAATGACTGATTTCCCCATTCTATCATTAAATTAATTCAAAAGCATTTCCAGGTAAACAAGACCAAACTTTCATAAATCACTTTAAGGGTTTTAATAAATAAATAAATAATAATGAACTGGAAGTAAACAAGCAACTGTGAACAGCTTTCATATCATTATGTATATGTTGTTATTGTGCACCTGCCTGTAGCTTAGGTTTGTAGGAAGCTTTTCACTATATCTGTGTAATGCATCAGATTTCATGTAGTGTATGTCAGTACTCAAATGAATGTAATAAAGTAGAGAATCCCTTTACATATAACAACATATACAAATCTTCCAGAATTAAGGAGCTTGTAAATGCTTCACACATCTGTTAAAATAAGCAAGGTCTGCCACGTTGTAATAGCAAAACAAAAAAAGCGGTACATGTTTTAAACCTTATAAAATATTTTTACAAAAAGCTTGTCATTGATTTGTAATTATTTCTTTTTAGTTAAAACTCTTATGAAAAGGTGGTGTTTCAAATGTCTTTTTTGCAGGCAAAGTTCACGTAACCCAACAACAGCATATCAGAAACAACATTTTTAATAGTTGAAATAAATACTCCATTACATGCATGGTCAGAACACTTAAAAATATTATGGGAAGTCTGGTAAATAGTGTAAAACCTATGGCACACACTCACAGCAGCTTTTTACCAATGAAGAATTCACACGTTGAACAAAACAAAAACAAGCGTTTAGACACTCAGATCACTTTTCCAATCTCACAAAGCACATGTACTCATAGGTCAGCCAACCATAGGTTCACACAGCCAGGCTACATCCATCTTCTGGGCTGAAACTGAGGTAAACTTTTCAGGTTTGAAGCTGCTGTCTGTTGGTGAGAGCGGGCGGGACAAGGTCAGAGCCACATCCAGCGTGACACTAAACCCTCATCGCTCAGCACTCAACACACACTTCAGCCACATGGACAGACCCACAGACAGCCTTCTGCTGATGTCACTCTAAACCTGATGAACAGGGATAACCCAGGTGAGTCTCTTTGGTACGTCAGAATAGGACAGAGATCACGTTGCCTCTGCCTAAACTAATTCACAGAATGAGAGTTCACTGGCGGCAGAGTCCTTGGAGAGGAGCGTTCTCTGAGAGCCTGAGTGAGCAGTGTGCAGCCGTCCGACACCGCGCACGCCGAGTTACGCAGGCGCTCGCGGTAGTCCGCCATTTTGGAGCTGCTCTCAGGATGCTGTGCGACATCCCTGAGGCCCTGAGTGAGGAGGACGCAGGCTGAAACCACACTCATGGCCCCCCCTAATACTGCAGTCTGTACCCCCTTCCCTTCAGTGGAGATACTCGCGGCTCTTCCGAGGAACTGGGGCTCTGTGGCGAAGCCCACAAGCGCGCTGACCGCCTGGATCAGAGCGGCGCTGAAGAGAACGCAGCGGCTCCGGGTCAGCTCGCTGGGCTGGCTCTTCACCTCTTTGACGCAGGCCAGGAAGGCGGTGCCGCTCGTGCTCATGCTCTTCACGCTCAGCTTGAACTGCTCCTTTGCAAAGCGGTCCCTGGACCTCTCGCTGGCGAGCGACGAGATGTCTGTCAGATTCTTCAGGTTGGTGGAGATGTTCTGGGAGAGCTCGAGGAGGAGCTGGGGGGTGAGGTCAGGCAGGGGCGTGACTCTGAGGACGCTGCAGCTCTGCTCCACCTCGTGCCGGCAGCGGGTCACCTTGTAGCGGTCCACCAGGCCCGGAAGGCAGGGTAGAGCGCCGGGGGTCTCCACGGCTGCCAGGTAAGCGGCGTGGGCCGAGCACTCCGTCAGAGACACCACCAGGTTGGCCATCTCCAGGAGGCGGTCCCCCACCTCGGTGAAGCGGCCCATGTTCAGCTGGCTCTGGATGTCGTGGGTGAGGATGGACAGCTCCTTGGTCCTGGCGATGACCGTGTCGCGGCACTGATCGAAGGTTTCGGCCACCGCCACGCCCTCGGAGGTCATCACCGGCCGGGTTTCGCTGGACAGCAGCAGCAGGTCGGCCACCAGCTGCATCTTGCCCTTACATGTGTCACAGATGGAAGAGAGACGCTTCCTCTGCTGCAAGCTGACACCGGGTGTGCTGGTTGATCCCTCGCTAGCCGATTTGCCGGATCCACCACTAGCCATAATAAGCAGGGGAGTGGAAGGAGGGGGTTTGGGGGGGGTCAAACTGCTCTTCTGGAGGGTTTCAGTTATTTATAGTTCTCTGCTGCACACTGCATTGTACTGTATTTGACATTTCTAAATGAACCTTAACTCCCTGCTTTTTAAATAACAACTGGCCAAACAGTCTTCCTTAAATTCTTTCAGAGTATGCAGACTGACAGGACATATATGTAATGTAAACGTGTAAAAAGAGCAAAACTTAATAACTGCATTTACTTATCATCCTCATTATTATAAACGTGTCTCTAAACTATACTACAACAAAGGTCTATGATCTAGCATATTCCCTGTTATTTGTAATTTTGCAAAGTTACACAGTCAATCAAAATCCCCACCACTTCAGAGTTATCAGTGTAATAAGCTATATGCTCTAATCTTGAGAAATTCATTTGAATGCCCTGAACAACATAATCCAAAAGTCATCGTAGTCCCAGGTTTTCATGAAACAAAATAATTCACAGGATGTAGAATTAAGAGAAGAAATACCACACAAACTGCAGTGCCACCAATGTGCCTGTTAAAAGGCAAAGTGCAGATTGAGAAAATAAAAGTATGTCAAAAACTCCTTATTGTTAGAAACAAGATTCCCAATTGGAATTACATCTGTTGAACTGACTAAGCTTTTTTAGATGCCTTTTCTTGTGATATTTTTAGGACTATAGCCAAGAAAACATAACCTCAACATTTAGTAGACGGCTTTGCAGCCTTTAAACAAACTATAATCAATAGGATATCATTTTGTGTCCTTTCGCATCTGAGCAAGTAGCCTGAAACAGCACCGAGATCCTGTCCGACTCGTTCCCGAGGAGTGTGTACTCATGCTGGACACACACGGGGCTCCACCCAGGCAGCTGTTCTGGACAGCGGGAAGACTTGTGTTTCCCTCCAGCACCATCATTTCATAAGTCCTCTCAAGTAAAATCCACCAAGGGCAACTTTGCCAAACACTGACCCCTTTAATCCACTTTCAACCTCTTCTTCTTCAGACAGAGCCCGGGGTTACACACTAGCAGTAGCTCCGGTCGCTTGGACTCCATATGCATCGTCCGTCTGTCCGCCCTCCACCTCCTCCTCAGCGTCTTAACTCGGGACCAGAAACAGTGTAGTCCCGCATAACTCCCTTCTCATATCCATACCGGTCAGTGGTATTTGAACATTTAACTCACTTGTATTGGGAGGTCCCACAGTCACCAAAGCATAACCGTAGCTGGAAGAAGTGGCCGTTATTCCCAGAGATTCAAAGACGTGCTGCGCGCTCCCGCTGCCGTACTATGAGGAAGCGGGGAGGGTGTGGTCGAGGCACAGCGGCTGGACTGAGCAAAATTGTAGCAACAGCACAAGTAGCCCTTCGCTTAGAACACAGTTTCCAGCCTGTCTGTGAACTGGCTGTTATCTTACATTAACGTCGTAACGAGGGACTACTGTAGTCACACGGTAGCCACGGAGCTCCGAGGAGTTTTGCGACTGCTTTTACTTTCGGGACTGCCTGTTACTCTGCCATGAGACATCCTTGTTGAGTCTAGCTAACCGCTAGCCTAGCTAACTAAAATGACACCGGAAGCGTGTATATTCAAAATAAAAGCATAGCTTTTGTTTCCAAAGAGTAACAACTTGCAGTCAGGACTTTTGACCAGGTTGTGTCCCGGACGCCATATATTATACACCTTTCCGGTATAATGGAGGATTAAGGAGGAACCTGGAGGATATTTTAGGAAACATAGTGCATAAGAAGTTAAATTGGTTGTAGTAGTTTTATAGCCCTCTTTGCATAACTTATGCCATTACCTGTGAATGATTGATTACTTAGTATTTACCGACCAGAATGTTTTTCCTGGTAGTGTGACATGTTTCTAAAGCAGCATCTAGACCTTTTTTGTAGCGAAATATAAAAAAATAAGATATCAATTGAAACGTTAGCTTTTACTAGATGTTTTTGTTTGTATTAAATAAAAACGAAACATTTCAACAAGCTCAAAGGAAGGTTACTATAACTATTGCTAAGCTTGATTGACACATAATGTAAAAGGGTGCAAACAATAAATGGAGTCCAATTACACTACAATAACCCTGCATTAAATGTAAAAAAGGCCAGCGGGCTTTCCTTGACATGTCCCTGACACAGCGGACTGCGGGTGTAGTATAGAGTGAGTGTAGCGTGCAATACTTTGTTTCACCCACACATTAATTTAGAGGGGCGCTGTTTCAGTCTTTGTAAAATACTCACTGACTACAGCGGAGAGATGTTTTTAAATACAAATAAAAAATATAAAGAAATACCCAGCCTCCAGGAGAAAACGCCACTGGAGGCTGAGCAGAATCTCCCCTGTGCTTCTCTAGAAGTTGTCTTTATGTGTGAAGTTAATTAACTTAAAATTACCATACTGCTTATAATTTATATAAGGTGTGTATTAATGGGTTTAACTAGAAGATGATAGATGATGGCATTTAATTTAATCTGGCATAATATGATTAGTCAACATCAGGATGAATTTGTCTTTTTCTTATATTTACAGGAAGCGGGAATGAGCTGCAGGAATCTGTTAAAGTCCTAGCAAAAAGTAGATTAAAAGAAAAATCTACAGTGTCCAAAGCACAAACCATCTCCTGGAAGTAACAGGTGAATTTGGATTTGTCCTTGATAGGATTTTAAAATACAACACAGACTTCAAAGAGTTTATAGATGTTGATAGAAGTGAGAGTCAGTAACTTTGACAGATTCCAAGTGCACTTTTCTGAAGCACCGGATCTTCAGCCTGTCCTAAGAGAAGTCTGTCAAACTCAGGTATACATGTACCATGCTTGTTAAATTGTGTGTCAAAATATCACACAGGCCAGAACTTTACTTTGTGCTGTGCTTGCTCTTATTGTTTTGTTCAGCCAAGAACCAGTTCTTCTGAATGGCCTAACTGATCTACTTAAGAAGAAAATTCCAGAAGTATTTGATGAACTGCAAAATGGCATTCTTACCGAGAAGATCAGCCTCAAACTTGTCAGAGTTTGTTTGCATCTCTGACTTGGTAGAGAGGCATGGGTTGTAAGTATATGAATGTGAAATGTTTTTATACTGTATATAGGGTTTGGGACACTTTTCCCCTTAATTTCATTGCCCAACCATTTCGGTTTCAGGCCTGAAATTGTTCTTGTAATTTTTTTACATTTAACTTATTCCTATTCATATTCTTTGAACAATGTATTTAATTTTTGTTAATAAAGTCCCTATCTTTCAAATTGAAACTGCTCTGCCTGCAAACTTTTATTTTTTGATACCATACTTACTATAGGGATGAATACATCATTATTAAAGCTAATTAACTATAGATTCACTATAAGATCACCATAGCCAACTCTATAGTATTACTATAGTAATTTTCTGTAGTGTGTTCCAAAAAAACATAGAAATAATATAGAAAGCACTATAGTGATACTACATAAAACTCAATAGTATAGCTATAGTAATTTCCTATAGTGGCCGAAAAACAATAGAAATACTAAAGGAAACACTATAGTATAACTGTAACTTCACTATAAGATCACCATAGCCAACTCTATAGTATTACTAAAGTAATTCTCTATAGTGTGTCCCAAAACACCATAGAAATACTATAGCAGTTTTTTGTGGTATTTCTATAGTAATTCTTAATAGTAATACTATAGTGTTTTTTCGTAAGGGAAACGGCGGTACTACACTTCCTTTAGGTTGCTGGGCCCGGAAACACTTTTTCCCATTTTCGGATATTACTCATCCCAATCAAGGGGGTCAACTCAAGGGTGTCATTTTACATACATGGTACAGCTGTACCATGTAAAACCGTGCCTAAAGACTGTTACAGGTGTAGGCTGTTTGATTATTTTAAACATTCTCCTTGTCCTCTGCTATTATAGAAGATACCTTTTTCTATAGTACTAATACACTGTTGGTGCCCAGACTAGTCAAACCTACTCAGTTAAACACCTTCATCTAGTGGGCAAGTGAAATCATTACATCTTCAGAAAGAGGGACATATTCTCCTGGAGTTTAATGCATTTTGAATGGCAACAGTTATTACCTCTATTCAAGTCAATCGTCATTTAATTATTGTTTGAGAAGCAGCACCATTAAAGTCTTTAAAATTACCACTATTGTGGATTAACATCTTTGTCCAGAAAAGTTTCTAATCAGATTTTGAGGTGAGATTATTCTATGGACTACTGTTTCTAAAAGTCAAGAATTAAATTTGAACCAACACTTTTAAGCTTAAACAGACTAGGTGTCTTAAATATAAAAATAAAGGGAATAAAAGACCTATTCAAATATCCTTACTCTCGTATCTCTACGAACTCATTTCTGATGAAGAAATAATCCCTCCTCACGAATCCCATTTGAACCTTTCCTTACAGTTTGAACTGTACAATATTATAATGTTGCTTGTTTATTTGCTGTGATTCTATTATTAGCCAGCAGACAATATTTCAACTCAAATTGAACTTGTTTCTCTTGTCCTCCTCTTCTCAATCTCTTCTGGCATTTTCTCTCCTCACCTGCCATATGGAAGTTTGACGTCCTTTCACCTTAATTCTCCCGCTGTCTTTTTAGGTACGTTAGTGACATCAAATGTGGAGGCTTGTATGTAACACAGCGTTTAAATGAAATGTGTTCAATCAACTGGTGACATAGGGTTTATCAGAGCAGATCGAGGGACTACTTTCTGTCGGATGTGTAGCTCATTAGATGTAAATTGCCAAAATAGCTAACTTGAATCACTCAGCAACATTGTCAGCTCGAAACCAACGTTTTAATGCAAAAATATATTTCATTTCCCTGTCCTCTCTTTAATGAGTTAAAACTATTGACATCTGTTGACCGAGATTGAAATACTAATTGATATCCTTGCAGTCTATAAAAGCAATGTCAATCCAAAAAACAGGCGCATACATTGGGTCTGTACAATAAATGTATGTTTTTAAATGAGCAGGAAATATTTATTTCAATAAATAAATGGGAATATAAATCGAATACAAATACTTTCCAATCAGTCACGTTACGTTGACGCATGACGCAGGTTGCCATGGAGCTACTTATTAAATACTTGAGAAGCTCGTTCCACAATCACTATTTCACTGAGACTTTGGAGGACAAAGCGGTTAATCGACAACTTTGACCAAACTGAACAAGGTATCGGTGAAAAAAACGAGCCCACCTCAACCCAGTTCACTTTCACTAAAAAGTTATCGAGGAAATTGTCAGAGTTTAACGAGTTTAAATTCATTAAATAACTTTTTTCCTGGCCGTTTTTCGACAATTTGAGCCGTCATATCTTCATAGCTCCATGAACTGACTCGATTAGTCAAGCTAGTGCAGTCAAATATTGGAAAATATGAAATATATTTAATTACAGTAAAGTTGTTTTTGTAAATAACTAACATATGAGGACTGAAGGGACATTTTGTCCGAGTGTTAACTAGTTTAAACTCTTTGGAAAGATCCAATGTTGCCTATTGCAACATAAGAAGTTACTTTTAGTAAATGTATGCACTAGTGACTAGACAGAAAATTGTTGTTTTAAAGACACCATAGAGGTTTAACCTGACATTTGTCTTGATGTAGTTCATATTCAATGATTGTTTTATGATTTAAAACTCAGACCTTTTCTCTCTCGCAGGTTTACCACAAGGTGTCGTATCTTTGTATTTCCTGCTTTCTTACGCATACTCTCTCCAGTACAGGTTAGCTCTGAGTGTTCAAGGTTTAAGGTTCTTTATTTGTCATACGAACATAGCTACAGAGTAGTTATGTCGATGAAAATCTTAGGTCACAGGCTTCTCCAACACAATAATACAGAAAAACAGAAAAATATAGTGCAAGTAAATATTAAAAAGTAAATACAAAAAGAAAAATAGTTAAAAAAAAGTGAAGTAGTGAAATAAGAGTCTATATGCAAGCTATTGGAATGATATATTAGATAAACAGATACATAATTACTAAGTAGCAGATGAATGTTATGGATGTTGTTTCAACAGTTCAGGTGTTTAACAGTCTTAGTGGGATGAAGCTGTCTCTGAATCGGGTGGTTTTAGTCCGGATGCTGCGGTACCGCCTGCCAGACGGCAGCAGACTGAACAGTTTGTGGCTGGGTGGATGGGGGTCTTTGATAATCCTGAGGGCTTTCTTCCTGAGCCGCTGGGAGTAAAGGTCCTCCATGGATGGAAGCTCCGTCCTGGTGATGTGCTGTGCAGTTTTCACCACCCTCTGTAAAGTCTTACGATTGAGGGCGGTGCAGCTGCTGTACCAGGACGTGATGCAGCCAGTCAGGATCCTCTCTATGGTGCACCTGTAGAAGGTCAGGATGCTCTCTATGGAGCACCTGTAGAAGTTGCAGAGTATCCTGGAGTCCATATTGAACCTCCTCAGCCTGCGGAGGAAGAAGAGCTGCTGCAGAGCTTTCTTGGTGATGGTGGTGGTGTGAAAAGTCCATGTCAAGTCCTCAGTGATGAGTCCATGTCAGGTCCTCAGTGATGTGCACACCGAGGAACATGAAGCTGCTGACTCTCTACCGTAGTCCCATTGATGGCGATGGGGGTGTGTCCCTCTCCCTGCTGCTTCCTGTAATCCACAATTAGCTCCTTGGTTTTGCTGACGTTGAGATGGAGGTTGTTATCCTGGCACCAAGATGTCAGGTTTTGGACCTCCTCTCTATACGCCGTCTCGTCACCGTCTGTGATCTAGCCGATGACAGTTGTGTCGTCGGCAAACTCCATGATGGTGTTGGAGCTGTGTGTGGCCACGCAGTCATGAGTGAACAGGGAGTAGAGGAGAGGGCTGAGCACGCAGCCTTGAGGGGCTCCGGTGTTGAGGATCAGGGTGGAGGATGTGATGTTTCCCACCCGCACTGCCTGGGGTCTGCCCGTCAGGAAGTTCAGGATCCAATCACAGAGGGCGATGTTGAGCCTGAGGTGACTGAGCTTGATGACCAGCTTGGAGGGCACAATGGGGTTGAAAGCTGAACTGTAATCAATGAACAGCATTCTCACATATGTGTTCCTCTGGTCCAGGTGTGAGAGGGCAGTGTGGATGGTGAAGGCTATGGTGTCGTCTGTTAGCGATGCTTGTTAATGTAAACAAAGACCATATTACTTCCAAAATACATCACGCATTGTTTCTGATAGCGACGTTTCTGATAGGGCGAGGGTACTCAAACTTTTTTATTAAAGGTCCACTTGTGAATTTCATACAAGGTCACTGGTCCGGATCAATGCCAGTAAAGTCCATCCCCCATTAATGTAACGGGCGCTACAGTGGAATACGCACATACACAGTGTACCCGTGACTCTTACAATGAGGGCTCGATAGTCAGTTCACATATAGGTGTAAGCAGGGGCAAAGTGCTATTTTTTCTAAGTGGGGGGTGGACCTAACATCCTGTCGGGATTTAAATGTTGACGTTAAATGCATCAATCTGGTGCACTTTGAGAGCAATATGAAGAGATCTATGAATACCTCTCAACACCCATATGAAACAGAACTGTAAACAGTTATTAATCACTCCCCTTTTAAACTGTATTCTTGTTTTACTGTCATATAGTATTTCATAACTGCTTTTCATGTATTCTCATATTGTTTTATAACTATAATGATCATGTGTGCCTCAGAAATAATTGTTTACATAAATGGTGACCAAACCATTTGAGACCCACTGAGATAACAACAACAATGCCAGGTACTGTGTGCTCTTTCTCTCTCTTTTTAGCTCGGAGCGGCGTCCCGGTGCTCTCCGGTCCGGCGGCAGCACTACATCCCTGAGTGCAGGCATATTGTCATTCAAGAGAGAATACGATGCGTAGGCCTACTTCTTTTGGAAAACATGTTTTTCTTTTAGCCGATTTACCTCGTTAACGTAGTCTAAATAACTCTCATGGGAGCTCAGACCCCTCCTTATGGGAGCTCAGCTCCATTGGCTCCCACATAACTCCAACCCTGGTGGAGAGTCAATCAAACCGGCTAACACCTGTCACCTGTAAAACATGAACAACAGGGTGTCGCTGTCCAGGTTGCTAGGCGACAGTGCTATGGACCGTGGGTGTCAGGTGGCGCAAACAGGAAGTCCTCCGTAAACCAGACCGTCTCATTTCGTAGACCGCTCGGTTTGCTATTCCTTCACTTTATTTTTATATGTATATTGTAGTGCCGAGAGATAGGGAGTCGGAGGCGATGCAATGGAGGTACAAAGCTTTCTTTAATGAGCAGCAGAAATGCAGGTGTTGTCGGGTCGCAGCCCGTGACGACAAGAGGAAGAGCCAGGAGGTCACACAACATATATAGATAATAACACATATGTCCGTCGTGTGGAAACAATGCCCCTACCCCACAGTTCCGAGATTGAATTATGTTAACCAGTGATCACTACACAAGCCCCCCCAGAATTCAACCATGGAGACAATCCCCACGTCTGAGAGGAAGCACCACAGGGGCCGAGGAGGGCGGGGTTGCAGGTGAGGGCCGGGCCATGGAACGGGCTGTTGGAAGGGGGCCGCAGGAGAGGGTAGGGGCCCTAACGAGGGCATCCCCACCGGGGGTGGGGGGCGGGCCGTCGTAAGGGAGCCGTCGTAAGGGGGCCGCAGTAGGGGTCATGGCGAATGAAGACTTCACCCGCCAGTCGGAGAATGCTGGATCGCTGAGCCGCGACGGGCGTGAATAACCCGGTGGTCCCCAGCAGGAGGGAGCGCTGCCTGGCCGCAGGCGAGGGCACAGTGGCGGCAGACACAAAGTCCTTGGGAGGAAGGAATCGGGTCCGAGGGGGCAGGAGCAGCATCCCCGGGAGGAAGGAGCCGTGGACAAGGAAGAGGCCAGATGGGGGGCCGTCCGAAGCTGCCGTCGAGGCGAACCGTGAGCCGCGGTAAGAGGAGAGGCCAGGCAGGGTCCCGGAGCGTGCCACCCACAGGCCGATGAAAGCATGGGCGACGTCCGAAACCGCAGAGGCGAAGAAAGAGGCCAGACAGGTTCCTGAAGCGCGCCACCCACGGGCCGACGAAGACATGGGTGACGTCCGAAACTGTCGAGGCAAGACGGGGGCCAGAAGCGCGCCACCCAGGCGCCGATGAGAGCACGGGTGACGTCCGAAGCCGCCGTCGAGGTGGTGAAAAGGCGAGAGGGTCCTCGCGAGGTCAACCGGCTGGTCAAACCTCCTCTCAGGCACCAGGGAAAAGCTCAAAAGAGTCGATAGCCGCCAGCAGCTAGCCGTTAGCTGATGCCGTTAGCCGCTAGCTGGCAGCCATCGGTAGCTGCTAGCCGTCGTTAGCTAGCGCAGCCTGGACGTGCAGCCGCACGCCCCGAAGAAACAGCCCCATTCGGTAGAAGTCGGGTTCTCCCCTACCCAGCAGGTCGTGCATCGTCTCCGTGTAGTTGCGGGAATGGCGAGCGACGTCCTCAGCCATTCCGTGGGGGGCGCACCGAGCCTCAGTCCGCGTGCCGGTGGCAGCCGCAGACGTCTCCAACTGCGTTTTTTTTGCCGTGTTCGGTACAGATACTTCACGAGACGTTGTCAGGGTCACCAATGTAGTGCCGAGAGATAGGGAGTCGGAGGCGGTGCAATGGAGGTACAAAGCTGTCTTTAATGAGCAGCAGAAATGCAGGTGTTGTCGGGTCGCAGCCCGGGACGACAAGAGGAAGAGCCAGGAGGGCACACAACATAGTATATAGATAACAACACATATGTCCGTGTGGAAACAATGCCCCTACCCCACAGTTCCGAGATTGAATTATGTCAACCAGTGATCACTACAATATACATTTCTTTTGGACGAAAACTTAGCGTGAGGAAAGGCATGTGTGGCGTTAGTGCGTGAGATATGTGTTAATTGTGTGACTTTCACGCTCAATGCGTGAGGGTTGGCAGCCCTGCTTGACCTAGTGGGAGAAATGGCATTGTTTGTCTGTAGCCAATCTCTTGAACCTCGGCAAAAAAGGCATTAGAAGAATTAGAAAGTCAAGGCTCGCTGTCACGCTCGCCCACACAACTAAATATATATGCACGTTCATTCTCACAACGCATAAGACACAAGAAAATATGCATACATTTACATCAGAATCCAAACGTTTTTATTTTTTTATTTTGCATTATTAAATTTTTTTATAAATGGGACACAGGGTTCGGTCCGGATTGATTTGCAGTTCGGTCCGGATCCGGGCCTTGGTCCGGAGTTTGAGAAGCCCTGTGATAGGGGATGATAGGCCCATGGGCGGGACGTTGCCAGGAGTTCAACATAAAGCCAGCCACATTTGAGTAACGACGTTGTGACCGCAGCAAATCTGGATCAGCTCCGTTGTACCCTGTTTTTAGAGATTGCTAGTATAATTATCAGGGACCTCATTATCTGCAGGTTAAATTAATTCTATTTTGAATTAAATAATTATCTTTAGGTTGTAGTGCTTTGATACCTGATGATTGTAAATGTAACTGTTACCATCGGTGAATGTATTCAGGCTACATATTAAAATTATTATAACATTTACAAAAAGGTTTGCCACATTGTGAAAGTTTGATAACATGCACCTTTTCATCCTAAATTACCAAACAAAAGTGTCTCTTTAAAGAATTCCTTACTGACTACTGTTTTTTTTTTAAATGTGAAGCAAAGCAATATTATAAAAGAGCAACGATTATGTACAAAACAATCCATCCTAAATAGACAAAAACAAAGATTATGATCATTAGAAAAGCAATAAAATCATTTTTAATCATCAATTACTTAAGCTATACAATAATACGTAACAAAACCCTCTTTGACACTGTCATTGTCTCAAAATCTGTCAAAAAGGACAATCAACTAGAAACTGTTTAGTTGCATAGTTATCCTGGTAGAAATGAATCAAATAGCAAATGGGCTTTTCTGATTAAGAAACACAGATTTTCTGGCAATATGACAATGAAAACTACGAATTTGATATTGAATGCCCGTCCACCTCAAATGTTCTGATAGTTAGCTGTTGGGGATTTAAGAAACAAATACAATATTCCCTTTAATATCTACATGAAACAGCGTATTTGCAATTCATTTGGAAGTCATTGAAGATATTTGAGCTGCTGCAGGTCTTCACACGCCGCATGGATGAAGACGTAGCGTTCGGTGCGTTTTGGTTCCGACTGAGTATGTGCTGAGTAATCTGAGAGAGCTGAGAGAGCTGAGAGAGCTGAGAGAGTGGTGCGAATGGTGGAGTGAAGAGAAGTGTGGAGTGAAGAGAAGTGTGGAGCGAAGCAAAGTGTGGAAGTGGAAAATCCTTTTCTTTAAATTCCCTGTTTGAGTTAATAAAAGTATATTTTCATTACAAAATTGGGGTGATGTGTGGTCTGGGGTCCTCGTTAAAACACGTGCAGTTTTTTGTATGACATGACAATAAATCTTTGAATCTTGAATTGAATCCGACATCAAAATAAACATTACCAAAAAAAAAGGGTGGCGTGCAAAACAGCTTTATTTTATCAGAAGAAATTGTCCCCACCACTTTTCAAAACAAAGTGAGGCCCCTAGTAACACTCTCTTTTCCTCTTGGTGGGACCTTATAATGACCCCTGGGTGGACGTGAGTGCTGTACTGTCAGAGTGCAGCTGCACAGTGCACTGGGTGGAGTCACCAGGAGAGGCTCTACACTTTCTGATCTCTGAGCCATACAACTGCATGAACTCTGCTGACCTCACTCCAACAGTGTGTCATGTAATATAGCAACATGCTAACTGAGGATTACAAGGATTGATTCACACCCTACTCAGGATTGTAGCAGCAAAGTTGCAGTAAGAAACATTTATTAGCCTTAAGAACCGGCCTCATGTTATCTTTTTCTGTTTCTTTCCTCTGAACACAACGGAGGACCCTGCCTGACTCTGGATATGTTCTATTATTATGCTTTTTGACCAGATTTGCATACTACTGGCTCTCGTCATCTCACGCCTAGACCACTGCAACTCTCTCCTGGCTGGTCTACCTGCATGTGCCATCCGACCTCTGCAGCTCATCCAGAATGCAGCGGCTCGTCTGGTCTTCAACCTTCCAACATTTTCCCACACCACGCCGCTCCTCCGCTCCCTTCACTGGCTTCCAGTAACTGCTAGAATCCACTTCAAGACAATGGTACTTGCATACCATGCTGTGAATGGATCTGGCCCTTCCTAACCGCCAAACAGCTCGCTGCACCCGCACTGCGAGGGGGACCCAAGTTCCCATCAGCAAAAACACGTGGGTTTGCTATCCTGGCTCCAGTGCTTAATTTGTAAATCATAAGGTGCCGGAACGCAAAGTACATATGACAGCTCAGGGATGACGAGACGCGTACAGGTCCCGGAACGTATACAGAAAAGGTGCTGAAAACAACATGAAAATGTCCACTTGCAACGCTGTGGGACTTACAAGCCTCAATTTCAAATAGTATCCATGGTATAAATGTTATGACGATAATTTATAATTGTTTAGGCTAGTACGCACAACATAGGCAAATGCCCACATCACCACAGGTGGGACTTCAGTATACAGCCAGCAATTAATTTCTCAACAGGTTTAACGTGTAAAAAAAATATTTATTAGGCCTATTCAAAGATTGGCACGGCGGCCTATTAATAGACAGTATGTTTGCTCACCATATTTAGTTGTTTAAAACACCCCACATCACGAGCATGTCCGCATTGTCCTCTATCTCTTTTTTTCTGCTTTTACTGCGTGTGTCTGTGGCAGTTCTGTGTCCTTTGGCCACCCAGGACCTCACGTACGGGACTGGATTGAATTTAGCCAGGGGGGGTCCAACAAGATTTAGGAAGAGTAAAGATGACATGGTGGATGTGAGCAAAGAGCTACGGTTGGGAGTGCAAATCAAGTTCATTTGAGAAAATCCGCGCTCACATTCAGCACTTGCAGTGGGAATGCTGTTGACAGCAACAAGTAACTCCATCAGCTCATAGGGGGTGTCTTTACCATCTGAGTCTCTGTACGTTCTGTAGGCCCGTATGACTGCGCGCGGGTTGGCAATGTTGAAGCGCTGACACAGTGACTCGACCTCAGTCTCTCCATACAGCGCACCTGCGTCCTCGGGCCAGTATTGTGCGTAAAGCACCTTCAACTCCTCAATGAACTTGTTATATCCAGTTTTATCTGGCATCCGGCCTCCTTGAGATAACATACGGTCCTCCAAGTTCTTGGCCACAGTTAGAAAAAACTGACCTGTCGCTGGACGTCCCACACTCTTCTACCCTCAATGCGCTCTCCTCTCCTACTGAATCTTCCTGCTGTAAGCCAGCTGATGTCGCGGTTCCGCTCGCCTCTTGCTCCGGCTGTTGTACCGGGCTAGTTGATGCCAGGGTACCCACCCGTTGCTGTTGGTGGTCCACCTGGCTGACGGTAGCTGGCTCCTGTTCCGGCTGGCGGTGAACCTGACCCGCTGCCCGGGCTTGGCTAGCTGTCGGTTAGCTAGCTGGCTAGCTGTTGCGGCGCTAACCTCCTCCTGGTTTTGACCATCAACATGACCGCTGCAGCTGCCCTCGTCGCTGCTTGTGGAGGCTTTTCTGACTCGTTTTGAAGTGTCTATTACCTCTTCCTTCTTTTTGAAGAAAGACAGTCAATTTAACTGTCTTTTTGACATGCTTGCATTGAATCACCGTTTCTTCCTCTCTGCGACGTGCTCCTCATGTGGCGAATTTCAAAAGTGAAAGACGTTTGTCCGTTGGTCCAGCTTTTCAGTGCGTCAACACAGATCTCCGACTCTTTCAAATCTTAATCTTAATAAACGACATGAAATTCTTGGGATTTTTTCTGTAAATTAATATCTGCATATTTTATTTCATTTTAACCATTACAATTTTTATTTTTTGTGAGAAGTACCGGATCTGCCCAAATAGGTGCCGGAACACAGGGTGGCCAAAATGAAGAGGTGCCGGATCCTGTTCCGGCAGGATCCGGCTCAAATTAACCACTGCCTGGCTCCAAAATGTTGGAATGAGCTCCCCGTTGAATTCAGGACAGTAGATAGCTTGCACATCGCAGCGCAGACTGAAAACTCATCTCTTTCGACTCCACTTCGAGCGATAGAATTACTAACAAAGCACTTATATACTAATATAGGACTGGCTCATCTATAGCCAGTTGAGTAGCACTTGAAATGTTTTGGCTCTATGAAACCTGATGTACTTATATGATTCTGTTTTCTTCAAGTTTGTATCTTCTTGGTCGAATGCACTTAAGCGTCAGCTAAATGCAATGTCATACAATGCAATGTAATGTAATGTACTGCAGAAAAAACGCAAATTCAAGCACAACACAAAACCCATCAGCTATTTGCAGCGTGTCTGAACTATTGTAACTGAAACTATTGTATTTGAATCAGTGCTTGAATTGGAATAAAAAAGGTGCCAGTACTCTAAATCAGCAACTGTTTCAAGTCCATTGATTTAAACAGCCCAAAAACAAGTATTTGGCTCAAAGTCATATAGTATATCCTATAATGCTGGTGGATTTGTCTCTTTACTTTATATTTTAGAAAGGCTCACTGTACTTAAACAAAATGACTCAGGGTGCATCTGAGATTAGAAGGGGGGGAAATGGTAAAGTGCTATTTTTATAAGTGGGGAGTGGACCAGTCACCCTCTAGGGGGTCCGGGGGCATGCTCCCCCGGGAAGATTATTTTTTAAATATTGAAGTTACAGTAGATGCATGAATCTGGTGCATTTTCAGGGGGAAATAAAGAGACCATATTTGTTGTCATGCGCAATCAGGGCCGGACTGGGACAATAAGTCAGGCCGGGAATTATACACCAAGCCAGGCCACTACCTGTTTTAATAAACATATGGAGATGGGTTACTATTTAAAAAAAATTGCAAATCTATTTAGGAACCTGTCAATGTGAACATATTTTAAGTGGGGGTGGACCTCAAATCCTCTAGGGGGGTCCGGGGGCATGCTCCCCCGGTAAGATTTTTTTTAAATGTTGGACTTAAAGGTGGGGTAGGTAAGTTTCAGAAACCGGCTCGAGATACACTTTTTGTTATATTCCATGGAATACTCTTAACATCCCGATAGCAATGAATATCTTAAGTGCTTTGACAAAAAATCCATAAAAAAATGTCATCTGTGGAACCCGTAATACTGTAAAAACTACAACCAATCCGTTTAGCCGGGAAACGGATTGGATTGCCGCCCTGTCTGTCAGCCTTCCATCTCGTGCATGCACAAATGTATCTCGTGCCCTCATAGAGAACCGCAGTGACGCTTCGTAAAACCCGGAAGTAAACTTCTTCCGGTTCCTTCGCGAAAAACCAATGCAAATTCTCTATAGGATTTTGGAAAATAGCTCGAAATAAGGTCTGTGGTTGACACACGTTTAAGAGAGGGATCACGTTTTGTTCAGCCGGATAATCTCCACATGTCAACCCTACTTTTATAATTTTTGAATCATAAATCTAGTCGCCAAAAGTGAAATGCTAACGTTATGCTATAAACGAACTACAAGCCAGTACAGCAGCAGGGTCGCACGTATGGAATGCCATTTAAGCCAAAATTAAATAAATAAATAAATACATCAATAATTAAATACATACATATATATATAAATATGCCTATGAAATAAATTATGAAATAAATAAATTAGGCAATAAATATGTATACATGTACATTTAAATACACATTTATTTATTTCATGGGACTTTTATTTCATAATGAGACATTTATTTCAAGAGACTTTTATTTCATAATGACACATTTATTTATTTCAAGAGACTTGTATTTCATAATGACACATTTATTTATTTCATGAGAATCGTATTTCATAATGACATATTTATTTATTTCAGATGACTTGTATTTCATAATGACGCATTTATTTATTTCAGGTGACTTGTATTTCATGATGAGACATTTCATGATGAGACATTTCCATTCCTTATATGCAAATGAACGGGGCGTGGTTAGCTCACAGATCCAGAGACCCAGACCAAAGCAACAGCACCACAACACTGACTACTCGAGAAGAGGAAGAAAATGGAGGAGAAGGACTTAAAAAAATTATAAACTATATAATAACTACTAAATGAAAATAAGGCGGGGCAGACAACATGGAAGACGTCGGTGGGCTCCAAGATGCTATGCTATCCTTAGAAGATCAAATTGATCAACACGGTTTACCAACAGATACTGTGTTGGCCCATATTGAAGACTTTATCGAAGTACTCGGGCGGATAAGCGCTCTTCGAGATATCGACACAGATGACGAAGTTGTAAATACTTTGACACTGATTGAGCACCGTGTTCGTGTGGAAGATGTCCAAGAAGTTGGTTCAAGCACAGGTGCAGGACGCCCGCCTCTGGATATTCCATGCGATATGCTCGCTACCTATGTGCTGTCCGGTCTATCAACCCGAGAAATCGCGGATCTGTTTGGTGTGTCATCCCGCACAATTCAGAGGAGATCGGTCGAAGAAGGCCTAAGGTGAATTACTTGAGCTAACGTAAAATCAAATTATTGCTCTATCTAGCTAACGTCATACAAATAACGAGCCCATAGAAATAGAATACGAGTATACTACTATACTCATATTCTATTTATATGGTCAGCCCGCTACAACTGTCACTATGGCAACGGTACACATACAAATGGCCGCCGCTCTGACCATCCTGCATTATCTTAAAATATAATACATCCATTATCCTGCTACGTTGATTTGAATGGGAATGTCCGTTCTACTCCTATTTTATTTCTATGGACGACACTGGTGGGCAAAAACGTGTATAATACAGTTAACAAAATTAAAACATGATTGACAAACAATTATTTTGTATTGTGTAGCAATATGATACGAAGAGATGTTTGAAATGGAGTATATATGTTAGACTGGTGGATGTTCGTCAACGTTAGCCAAAACGTTTATGTTGACGTTGCACACAAGTTAGGTCAGTTATTATTAACAGCTGCTCTGTCAGATATGACTATTGTTACACCGAAATCTGTTTGTATCGTGAAATTGCGGTTTTTGTTTATTCATCAAAAATGACTAAAGTCAGAGATGTTTCCTGATACACGTGAAGTTGCAGCCACTGTATAAATTAATGTTAAGATAACTGGAGTTGTGTTCATGCTAACTGTTACACCTAACTAACGTTGTTGTCGCTTATGTAATAAATATATAATTGAAGTGACATTACACATATATATGTTTTATGTTTTTCTACTGTAGAAAATCAGACCTATACTCTTCAATTAACGATGACGATGTAGATGCCTTGGGGATGGAGATTCAGCGCACTAATCCGAATGCTGGATATAAAATGATGCTGGGACATCTACGGTCCAGAGGCATACACATTCAAAGTAAAAATTAACAGTTTTTGTTTAACCTCAATGTTCAACCCAATTCCAAATGACGTGGGTTTAGCCAGTCGCCAATTTGAATAAACAAATAAATCTCCTTTTTCAATCAGGGCATCGAGTAAGGGCGTCAATGCAGAGAGTGGATCCAGGAGCAATCTTGATGCGAAGGTTAACCCTCCAGACTACAAGGCGTCGTCAGTACAATGTTCCTGCACCAAATAGTCTATGGCATATAGACGGTAATCACAAGCTGATCAGCTCAGTTTTTCCTGCTGCTTTTTGAGCTGTGTCCATCATAATCTAGTAGGCCACTGCTCTTGAACTCCTGTACTCAAGTGCTGCAGTCCTGCAGTTCTTTGTTCCAAGCCTGTACCACACCACCTGAAATCACTAAATAGTAACATCATGTGAGAAAACAGAGGTGAAGGTGTGATTGCTGAAATAAGTAGGCCTATCTACAGACATTGCAACCTTGGAAGTATTGAGTTTGAGACCAATTTGAAGGCTGAGGAAAAAGTAACATTAAAAGATATACGGCCAGGTCATTAATACTTAAAGATGCCTTTATCCTTTTTTAATACAAAATATAACAATGAGGGTTCTGTATGTTAGTTAGTTGAGGATATGAATTGAACTCCTTGTCTACTCATTAGATAATAATTGAGTTTGAATTTCAAACAAAAACACAATTAGATGCTACTAAAGGTACAGTCCTTGCATGGGGGCAAGCCCTCTACCACATACATCCTAGCTAAATATGAGCTCTTCTGATAGTACCATAATGTCAGTGGTGTCCAATTTTATCCGCAAAGGGTTGGTGTGAATGTGTTCCAACAAAGCAGTGACACATGAACTCACAACTAGTTGGTGCCCTGGAATCGGGTGTTTCTCTGCTTGGTTGAAATGCACCCACACTGACCCTTAGTTGGGACATCCATGATGTATTTTAACAAATGTGTGTAAGCTTTGACATACAAAATTATTTATAAGCATTTTCAAAGGTATGAACATGATCCAGAATATGTCTCAATTCCAAACAGTACCATGAAATCATATGTTCACATGTTCACATGAAATCACATGTTTCCTCTTCATATTTACATTAGGGCACTGTATTAGCACCTGAGGTGGTCAAATCAGTTTTAGCCTACTAACAATCTCAGGACCCATTGGCAAAGCCCTTTTACGGAGATTAGCCTACCGGAAACCAACATTTTAGCACCTTGTGTGATTCCATCTTTAGTAGAGATGAGAGGTTAGATGTTGGAAAAAGGTACTTTAAAATATAAATGTTGTTCACCCAGCTGACAAATCTGCTTGCCTTGGTAAAGTAAATTAAGCCATTGAATTTGCTTATTTATGTACAACTTTTTTTAACTTAAAGAAGGTTAACATGCAATGTACGATAATGTTGGATATTGCAATGGCAATAATGTTTTGTGATATTGCAGGACATGTTGCTATTGCAATATCCAACGTTATCACCCAACCTGCCACAACCATACCCCTCCAACCCTATTCCTAACATAGCTTAATGAACAAGATGTGCCTTTATCAACTGTGATTTGGACATGAGGCCCCAATTCAATAACCAATTAATCCTGTTATATTTCACACAGATGGAGGATTGTTGTTCATGGTGGCATTGATGGATTCTCCAGGCTAATTGTGTACTTAAGTAGTGCCACCAACAACAGAGCTACAACTGTTCTTGAAGGCTTCTTGTCTGCTGTTGGCCAATATGGCGTGCCATCTCGAATTCGGTATGTAATGTCCTACAAATGTCTAATAAATGAAGTACAATGAGATTTATTTGACTAAAATGTATTTTAATAGCATTTGTAACACAGGTACAATTATCAAAAAGAAAATGAGTGTTCGGAATTTCAAACAAGTGTAATGAAGGTGCTCTTCGGTAATCTTAAAACAGAGCTGGGTTACAACCCACGCAGAACGGCACAAACAGCCTTCTTCAGGGTATGCTTAGACCCTGAAGAAGGCTTTCCGAGAGAAGACCTTTCTTTTGAAGGTACAATTATGTTGGATAGTCATCTTCAGATAAATGTACTTTTTTCCCCTTACAGATCTGACAAGGGGGGTGAGAATGTTAGGGTTGCTCATTTCATGGTCCAAACACAAGGGGAGAACAGGAGCTCTCATATTACTGGACAGAGTGTTCATAACCAAAGGTATGGAGGATTTAAAAGATATAAATTATTAAAGTACAATGAAACCGAGAGAAGAAGCATGTCTGTCCACCCTCACAAAACAATACTTACATTCAGGCGGGGCAGGGGGTGATAGCGGGGCGTTTTACTGGCAGTTCATAACAAGTTCATTGGTCACTACCTAAAATCCAGCTCTCACTTCGCTCATCATTGTGTTCACACTCCAGTCTGAACATAAGTGTCAATCAGCCATTACTAGTAGAACCTTGTACAACTTTTCCATCCTGCTAACTGTTGAATAATGTGACCTGCCAAAAATACAATATAAAGGCTGTATTTCATTCTTTCTTTTACAGAATTGAGCGCCTTTGGAGAGATGTGTATGAAAATGTTCTTGATCTGTTCTACACAATATTCATCCAGCTGGAGGCCCAAGGATTACTCAATCCTGACCAAGAGATTGACCTGTATGCACTACACAGGTGCTTCATGCCACATATTCAGCATCATCTTCAGTGTTTCAAGGAGGCATGGAATCACCATGGGCTGAGGACTGCAAGCCACCGTTCACCTTTACAGTTGTGGTTACTAAACAACAGAGAGGGACAAGATTTCTCACAGGTAAACAACGTTTTTTAGATGATGTAATGTATGCCATCTTATTCCCTGGCTCAATTATTTATTTAAAATACATGCAAAATGACCCACATTGTAATTGATTACACATTCTGAACGGCTTTATTCCTTTCGTATGTCAGGTTGGTGAGGATTATGGTGTGGACTGGGAAGGACCACATACCCCCTGTGCATCTAATGTCTTTGTTCCTGAGATCCAGCTCCTGCGCCCATTGAGTGAACAAGATCTTGTGGCCCTACCAAACCCCCATGTTCCTTTCAGTCAGGCATTGGCAGTTTATCTTGAAACTGTTCAAACCCTCAGAGTTATGTTGAACCCAGAACCTTAGGTCAGGCAACATTTTCTTCGCACGATTTCAGCAGTGGTGGAAGAAGTACTTAAAACCATTACTTACGCAAACGTACCAATACAACAATGTAAATTACAAGTCAAAGTACAGACATACTATCAACAAAAATGTACTTTAAGTATCAGCAGTAAAAGTACATGTTGTGCAATAAAATGTAAATAATAATAAATTCTGATGCAGCATGTTACTGTTGGAGCTGCTCTCATTCCTTTAGCTGTGTATTTCTCTCTACTCCTTCTTTTACATGCAAAAGCACACTTGCATGCACATTCTGAAGGATATGAAAATGAAGGATTGAAGAGCGACACGATGGAAGGAAGCCGAGAGCAGGGAACAGAGAGATGGTTGTGTGGTGACGTTGAAGGGAAATCATAAAGGTGGATGACCAGTAATCCTTCAGTCCTACAGATCTTTTGTTGTACAGATCTTTAGCAGCAAACCTTTTGTTCCCAAAATACCAACCACACTCCATTCCCTCTCTGCCTCTAAAACGTTATCCTTTAGTTTTTCTCTTTCAGCTTTATAGATGTTCCACATTTTCTTTAACTCCACAGTTCCTACACTTGTCACTGTTACTTTTCCCCATGACATGCAGCGTACCATTCAATGCTGTGTGATTTATTCTGAGTCTAGCTATCATCATTTCCTCCCTTCTGTTTCTTTCTTTATAAATATGTGTCTGCTAGCAGACCAGCAGACCAGCATTTATCTATCACCAGCTTATGTTAGTATTAAATATACAATGTACTCTGGTAACTATCAAAATAAAGACATTGTAGCATGTATGTATTGTTCATAACAGTATTTTTATTTAATAAATTATACCTAATACAATAATATTACAAAAAAACGTATATCTAAATAAATATATCATCTAAAATAGATGCATTTGATTTAAAAATAATAAATATAATTCAAAATGTAAAGAGCAACAAAGAAATTATAAACATTATTTTTCTTGTTAATATCCATTATCTTCTCTGTTATGTATCTTCCGGTCTTTGCCAATCTGGACAGCATTTCTTGGTCCTCCACGTCTTTCTCGTACAGCCACTGCTTGAAGCAAACTGAAAATAAGAAACAACAATGTTTTAACAAATCGTATTAAATTATGTGATGATAGAACTGCAAACAGAATAGCTGTAACTTTAACTAAATAAATAACTCAGTTACCTCTAATCATTAACCCATGTTTGTATCATTGAGTTAACATACATACATGCTAAACTCTTATTGCACTTTTGGCAACGAGCATTTTCCACCTCAAGACCAAGCCCCCAGGAAGTGCGCCGGACTATGAGGAAAATATTTGTTGTGTCCAAACGGCGGTACTACAATTTCCTTATCAGTCTGTGACGTCCACCGGCCCAGAAATACTTTTTCCCCTTGACTAACATTGGGAAAGAGACGTCTGTAAATCGGTGGATAATTTTTTTTGAAACTAAATAAACTACCCAGTATGAACTATTGTATAGCCCTAGAATCATTAAGTCCTTAAAGTTGTAAAATGCACTAAAAGCCGAATCTAGATTTATTCTCTCTCTCCATTCATTCTAGTGAGCCGAGAGTGTGTGCTCGGGGGGGCGGGGCTTAAGGGGCGCATGCTCTGTGAGCGCACAAACGGGTTCTTCTGCTCTGACAGCCAGGCATGCTGGGTAATCTGTGACGTTTCACTCTCTCAAAAGTTGGGCCATTTTGACTTCATGCGCCAATGAGCAGCTCTCATAGGAAAGAACGAGACCCCGCCTCCCACGCTGTATCCAGTTCTTATTATACATCCATGCTCAAGACGGGTAACATAACTACCCTCGGGGCACTTAGTTCTCTCCGCCATGTGTTTGAGTGCGCACACGTGTGTGTTTGTGTTTGTGTGTCTGTGTCTGTGTCTGTGTCTATGTGTATGTCTATGTGTATGTGTATGTGTATGTGTATGTGTATGTGTATGTGTATGTGTATGTGTATGTGTATGTGTGTGTGTGTGTGTGTGTGTGTGAGTGTGTTGCATGCATGTAGCAGGTTCTGTGTGTAAACTGCCCCACCCCCTCGCACACCGACAGGGGAGAGAGATCTCTCGTCTGGATTGGAAAGATCGAAAATAAATCATAGACGCACTTCGTAGTCTTTTTGCATATTAGAAACGGAGTTGGCGACAGTAAGACTGCGATATAATGTTTATGCAGATATAATACATATGACATCTATTTTTTAAATGTCTCCAGTACCGATAAAAAGATCGATAACGTTGGACGTTAACGGTACCACGGTCTTTAATAATTCAGCCCCGGGCCCCGTTAATACTGGGGCTCGGTACCCATCCCTAGTTTTAATTATTACATCATCAATATTACATTTCAAATAACCAAGTACTTGGTATCTCACAAAGCGCAAGTGGCTAGTGCTGCTAAGAACATACCTGGTGATGGTGGCTCTTCGCTGCAGGATCTGGTCGATGTCCTCCTAACAGAAGCGATTGCCTTCGTCGTTCTCGTCCATGATGGCGGCGTAGGCTCCTTTCCTCAGGAGGTCCTCGATCTCCTTCTTGGAGAACTGCTGGACCGGCTAAAGGCGACGCAGAGAGACATTTACACAAGTGGATTTAGAAAACTATTTTTGAAATTAAACTAAGCGTACTGCAACAGCGACTGACCCAAAAATGACTTGGCATCTAGAAATATGACAGATTTTTTTTTTCTCACCCCGTTGTTGTTGCCTTCTTTGTTCCCACTCGTGCTCTGCAGGACAGCACGGTCCAGCCCGAGCTTCAGACTAGCTTTATCCAGCTTTTCCCTCTCATAGTTTCTAGTGATCAGACGGTACACCTTCACCGCCTTAGACTGGCCAAAACGATGACACCGAGCTTGAGCCTGAAATAAAAAATTAAAAGAGGGGTCAAAAGAGCAAAGTTTTTAAGCATTAAATGGGAAAATATACACTTAAAGAACCGAGGGAATAAACGGAAAGACTGTTGTTGTTGTAGCCCTATTGAACTATCTTTAGGACAGACAGAGCAGATATATATATATCGTACCTGCAGGTCATTTTGAGGGTTCCAGTCAGAGTCGAATATCACACAGGTGTCCGCAGCAGTGAGGTTCACAAGCTCTTGATCAGGTGTTTGATGTGGGCTGGCATGATCCTTTCTGCAGCGATAAATAAAGAAAACAAAGAAGACCTTATTAATAATAGTAATGATGGTAACAACAATAATATTAGTATAACTATTTATATAGCACTTACACAATAATTGCAAAGTGATTCTCACAACAAAAATAAAGAACAAAACAATGTCAACAATAAAAAAAAAAAAAATTATTGGAATGTTAAGAGACAAAGAAATGATAAACATTCTGAGAGGCCGACTACAAAAAGGTAGACTCAATGGCTCTTGATGACATCAATGAGCAGTCCCAAAACATGCTGCTGTATAAAAAGAAATAGGTCCAGATTTCTTCTATTTAGTGTTGGATGATTTTTTGTATTGATTGCTGATGGATGTTAAGATATGTTTTACAATTATAACTTATTGTAATTGGAATCAAAAAGTTTAAAATCGTAGTTTTAATAAAATGACTAGCAATATAGGGTTTATTCAACAGCGGTAAAGCATTAAGTTGCTAAATTAACGTACACTGAACTGTAAAACTTACCACTATTTAGGAAAGGACCTGATCAGAAGGATTGACTAGTAAGACAGCAAAGAGGTGGAGGAGGTCTATGTCATGTACCATTGGTAGATGTTACACCTGAAAGAAAGATAAGGAAATAAGACAACACAGGAGGACAAACATCCTCTTAAGTAAAAGACGAAATCATGTCAAGCTTTACATCTTTCAGTCTTTATAATGCACTGTTGGAAATTACATTCCAAAGGCTAAATTCAAACTCAATACCATAAATAACTGGGTAGGCCTACCAAAGTGCTTTACCTGATAGAACACGTTCCACACGGAGCAGCAACCATCCGGCTGGGCCTTTTGCTGCATATCATCTCCTCCCTCTCCACTGTTTCCAGTAGATCTCTACTGCCTCTGTCCAATAAAACTGAAATGCCCCAAAACATCATCATATTTAAAAAGTTAAAACAATAACTTGCTTTTGGCATTCAAATGTATTAGAATCTCACCTTTTTCCTGGATGTCAGGAAGGCGTTCCCTTCAAGTCCGTAACCAGTCATAGGAGTTCAAATGCAAAGCCTGAACGATGACAAGAGCGAGACTTACATTTTACAAGATAAGTAATACCAGAGCAGTGTGTACGACATGCAGAGAACAGATCAAATCCCCTGACAGACTCACACACTTTGGTGATGTCCTCATCTGATAATGATGTTTCATTTTTAGCAGCAAAGTAACATTACTCAAGGTATATGTTGGACCCAACTCATGTACAGTATGTTTTGCATCTCCTCAACAATGGCCTGTATAGTTGAGTAAAAACAAACTGTCCCTAGAGTTTCAGGTAGATTAACAAAGAAAAGTTTGCAATGAAGCACAAAACCCCTCTTTGTATTAAGCTAGCTGCCACAGAAAGTACAGCTTAATATGGTAACCTGGTAGAGTTAGCTAACGTTAGCTAACTTCATGTCAAACTAAAAACCTCTAACGTGCATTACATTGACGATTTTAAACACAACTTAACTCTTTCAACTTGTAAAATAACGTTAATTTAACATACCCTTAAATAACTACATCACGTTTTTCAGAACAACACAAACTGCAGAAAACGTTAGCTGCTAACTGTTGTTAGCTAAGACAGCTAGCTCGTAACAATAGCCTCCTAGCAAACTTAAGGTTACGTTAACATTAACTTAACGTTGTAAGAAAGCAAAACGAACCTTCGAGAAATATTTTACTCTCAGACTGGGTGTAATTGTGTTGCATTGCTTACCTCCAGAAGGACTTTTAGCTGTTTCCCAGTAGAGACTAGAGAGAGCTGTCAGAGCGGTTGCTCTCAGAACAGCAGCATTGGGCGGACCAGATAAGAACCAGTTAGTGTCAATGTTGTGGTGCTGTTGCTTTGGTCTGGGTCTCTGGATCTGTGAGCTAACCACGCCCCGTTCATTTGCATATAAGGAATGGAAATGACTCATCATGAAATGTCTCATCATGAAATACAAGTCACCTGAAATAAATAAATGCGTCATTATGAAATACAAGTCATCTGAAATAAATAAATATGTCATTATGAAATACGATTCTCTTGAAATAAATAAATGTGTCATTATGATATACAAGTCTCTTGAAATAAATAAATGTGTCATTATGAAATAAAAGTCTCTTGAAATAAATGTCTCATTATGAAATAAAAGTCCCATGAAATAAATAAATGTGTATTTAAATGTACATGTATACATATTTATTGCCTCATTTATTTATTTCATAATTTATTTCATAGGCATATTTATATATATATGTATTTATTTAATTATTGATGTATTTATTTATTTATTTAATTTTGGCTTAAATGGCATTCCATAGTGCAACCCCTCTCTCTATCTATCTCTCTCTCTCTCTCTCTCTCTCTCTCTCTCTCACGCTGGCTGTGAGCTGCGGGCGCCTGATAAGCCAACATCCCCCACTTTCATCACTTACAGCGCCCATCGTACAGGGCAAATGGAAAATGTAACCGGGGTGAAAAGGGTGTTATCTTTACTTAATTATGAATGTTGTTACATCAAGGCTGAAAATTCATTTTTTTTAAAAATGTAATCTTGTGGAAGTGCAGATCCCCTGTCCTCCACCAGGGGGTGCTGCAGCACCCTCAGCACCCCTACTTCCCACGGCCCTAGTAGCATCAGATGCTAACAACAATACACGTAACCGGTGCGCGCGCTTTCTCGCTTGCTCGCGCCACACATACACTAACACACACCCTCTCGAGCTTGAATGATACACAGAGACCAATCGACGGCATTAGTATGATCTGTATGAAAGTGTCCATGTCGGCAGGCCACATCATGTAGACAGCCAGTCACCCTCTGTGAGGCAGAGTCAGACCCACATTTGCGCAGCGTTGCGTTCACAATACATACGTATAAGTACAAGCATTTTAAGCAAGAAGTGCCGGTACCACATGGGTAAAAATCAGAAGTGCCGGTACTGCGTACCGCATTTTAAGCAAGAAGTGCCGGTACCACATGGGTAAAAATCAGAAGTGCCGGTACTGCGTACCGGTGAGTACCGGCCCAATTCAAGCACTGATTTGAATACATATTGTCCTTGGGCAAGACACTTGACCCCAAAATTGGTCCTGTGGGGATTGCCCACATTATTGAATAAATCGCTTTGGGTAAAAAAAAAGTTTAATGTAATACAATTTAATGTATCATTCTGGTTCATTTTCATGTGTCTTTCTTATGATTAGCAACCCCAATCCAACAATGAATGTATACTACTAACAATGTAATGTGTGTTGATCCAAAGTGTGATGTATGTATCAAAATGTTTATGGAATAGATTAGAACATTGATAACGTGTTGCTATCCTCATCATTTAAGTATTCACCTTTAATCTATTCATATATATCTATTTTAAAAGGCTTGACGCTCTATAAAGGAATGAACAAGTTAAATAAACAAAACATTTGTGTTTAACATCAACAGAAAACGGGGCAAAGTGTGACGCATTGTGTTTCATTTAGCTTTATTTTGAAAATCCCTCACATGGTGAGCGCGCCGCTGGTCACGCTTCTACAGCTGGAACACGCCCCTCCCGTCTTGTGACCGGCAGAGTGCAGCCAATGAGAACACTCCATCTGTAAACATGGCGTCTGACTTCAGGTGGAGATGTGTGGTGCTCCTTCTCTGCACATATATGCTTTGTATATTAGCGACAGACAGTCAAATTAAGGCCAAGAAAAAGAAGGATATCCGAGACTACAATGATGCAGATATGGCGCGGCTCCTGGAACAATGGGAGGTAACGTTATGTTAGCTTTTCACTCAGGCAAACATAAGCTAACAACTAGCCTAGCTGTTAGCTAGGCATTTAGCTAGCATCATTAATAAGAAACATCATCAGAAACATTTAACTGTGCAGAGGTGGAATGTTACTAATTACATTTATTCAAGTATTGTACATACAAATTACTTTACTAGTAATATTTTCATGTTATGCTACTTTATAGTTTTACTCCATTATATTTTGTAAGCAAATGTTATACTTTCTACTCAACTACATGTATTTTACATATTTAGTTACTAATGACTTTATTGATTTAGGTTATAAATGCAAAATAGAAATCAACTAATACATTATCATATATTACCATAGGTTAAGCAACCCAGTGTTTTAAAATTTAGTTCAAATATGCCCCACTTTTATTAGTACCTTTGCATTTTTGTACTGAAAGTATGATTTGATGCTAATACTTTTTTACTTTTACCTAAGTACAATTTTGAATGCAGGGCTTTTACTTGTAGCTAAGTCTTTTTTACACTGCAGTATTGCTACTTTTGCTTAAGTAAATAATCTGAAAACTTCTTCTAACAGTCAGAATGGAGTATTTGCACATACATGTAATGATTTAAATCCGGGTTCTAAGTAGCTGTCAGTACTTCCACACATAACTACTGAAGAACAGATAGACTGTTTACAGCTAACACAACACAAATCTAAACAAAGTTTGCTCAAAATGTTGTACATTACAATGTAACATAAGCACTTAATTTACATGCACAAAGGTCATTAATAAAATACACATACTGCAATATATAAAAAAATAAGCATTCTGTCAGAGATGATTTTGACACCTGTATGAAGTGTTTTGAATTTTGGATGTGAACCATTCTGGGCTGTATGTTGGTAAACAGAAAGACACATGAACACTTTGAGTATTGTATGAACTAGTTTTAAAAAGACACAGCTATGATATTCAGATAATGTCGTTAAAACGTTTTTGGACAATGCATTGATGACTCACCGTACATGGCTGCTCCTCCTCATGTTCCGCAGGAGGACGATGACATTGAGGAAGGGGACCTCCCTGAGCACAAGAGGTCTCCTCCTCCCATCGACTTCTCCAAGATGGACCCCTCCAAGCCTCAGGAGCTGCTGAAGATGTCCAAGAAGGGGAAGACTCTGATGGTGTTTGCCACAGTGTCGGGGGAGCCCACTGAGAAGGAGACGGAGGAGCTCACTGGCCTGTGGCAGGGCAGCCTCTTCAACGCCAACTACGACATCCAGAGGTACCTACTGTCTGACCTCCTTAAACATCAAGTGACACTTTGCAGAGCAGCTGTTCTGTCAATTTGGTCACCATGAACGATTTTTTAAATGTCTTGTCAGGTGGACAATCAGATAATTAACTAATCATTTGAACAGCTACTAAGTGTTCAAAATAAAATTGGCAGACAGATGGAAGAAGTACTCAGAGCTTGTACTTAAAGAGCAACTTGCAGGTTAGAGACGCCAGTGAATAAATGTGTAGGAAAATGATGAATACACTAGATTTTCCCAAAAATATACAGAAATATACACTTCAGTGACATCGGGCGTCGTTTTTGTAAGACATTCTTACTTCCGCATAAAAAAAGCCTCCGCATGGGGAGAGCGGCCGGTCTAACGTATGAATAAACATGGATCACAATGCTAGTTTTGACACAGAAGAGGCTGAAAATATATACTCGAATGCATATGATTATAATTATGAGCCTGCTAGGCGTCCAAGAGGCCAGGAGCAGCCAAGGATTAGAAGAAATAACGGCCATCGGAGAGAAATGGAGCTGTGGTGTGAGGAGAACCAGTGAAGAACAGGGCTGCTGTCTTGGTGAGTGACCGGCGTTAGCTACAGTTAATGTTAGCTAACGTCAGTCACATCACAACATTGTAAAGTTAGCAATCATATATCAGGCTATAACTAAAGTAGTATTGATAATAGAGTAACGTTACTGGCAGGACTGTTGATACTGATCCATAACAGAAACTAATGCGCAAGTATCAGCCGTATCTCGCGTTACCTAATGCAACTCCACACTACGTCTTACGGTGCTGTGTACCGGAGGGGAGACGCGAGATACGACTGATACTTGGCGATCTGGCGGAGAAATGTTGTGGAGCCTCCGTTGATATGCCTTTGTAAATGGCTTGATGGAAAGGTGTGTAGTCGGGTAAGGTGCACAGCTGATTGCAGCAGGTGAGTGGAAGTTGAGCCGGGAGCCAGGAGTGACAGCCACCATGCCCACACAAACAACACAGACGGGGGGAAACAAACAAACAAACAAACACAAAGGAGACGGCTGGAGCAGTACAGCCACCACAGCGTTACCTAATGCAACTCCACACTACGTCTTACGGTGCCGTGTACCGGGGGGGGGGGAGAGAGAGAGGGAGAGAGAGATTTGAAACCACTTTTATACACAAAGCAAATAACCAAACAGACACATTGACACACATTGTCAGTTCAGACAACGACTGAAAATAAGATCCTCATTCTCCACAGAACACAAAGCATTTTTAAGGCACCACATGGCCTCAAATTCTCCCACATTTTTTGTTCAGCAAAAGTAACCGTAGTCCGCTTTCAGTCTTGCTTTAACCATCCGTTTGAAAATCGAAACTCAATCAATCAATCAATCAATGTTTATTTATATAGCCCAATATCACAAATGTTACATTTGTCTCAGTGGACTTCACAGTTTGTACAGAATATCAGTATGACAATACGACACCCTCTGTCCTTAGACCCTCACATCGTACAAGGAAAAACTTCCAGAGAAAACCCAGTTTAAAGGGAAAAATGGGAGAAACCTCAGGGAGAGCAACAGAGGAGGGATCCCTCTCCCAGGACGGACAGACGTGCAATAGATGCCGTGTGTAAATTGAAAAGATAATACATTTGCAACATAGGTAGTCCAAATGTTTGGAAATGCATGTGTGTATAATAGGAAGATGAATCCATGAGTATATCCATCCAGGACTTATGATCCAGGACCACAGCCACGACTCAAGATCCAGGACTCGCAATCCATGACACAGGACCGCAGGATCATCCATGACTCCGGATCCCGGCGTATATAGACACCAAAAAGAAAGAAATTTGGGGAAGCTGGGTTAATCGGAACATGAGAGTACACAGGTATAGACAGAGAGAAGGAAGAAGTAAGATGTCCCCCGACAAACTAAGCCTATATCAGCAAAACTAGGGGCTGAATCTAATCAGCCCTAACTATAAGCTTTATCAAAAAGGAAGGTCTTAAGCGCACTCTTAAAAACGTATAGGGTGTCTGCCGTCCGAACACAAACTGGAAGCTGATTCCACAAAAGTGGAGCTTGATAAGAAAAGGCTCTGGCTCCCATTGTACTTTTAGAGACTCTAGGAACAACCAACAACCCTGCATTCTTGGAACGCAATGCCCTAGTAGGACAATAGGGTATAATGAGTTCTTTAAGGTAAGATGGCGCCTGCCCATTAAGGGCTTTGTAGGCGAGAAGAAGAATTTTAAATTCTATCCTGTGTTCTATAGGGAGCCAGTGTAAGGCAGCCAGAACAGGAGTAATGTGGTCCCTTTTCCTAACTCTGGTTAGTACACGAGCTGCAGCATTTTGAATCAGCTGAAGCGACTTGACTGACTTCTTGGTACACCCTGATAATAAGGAGTTACAATAATCCAGCCTTGAAGTAACAAATGCATGGACTAGTTTCTCTGCATCGTTTTGAGGCAAGATATGCCTGATTTTTGCAATGTTACGTAGATGGAAGTAGGCGGTCCTTGAAATTGATTTTATGTGGGCGTTAAAGGATAAATCCTGATCAAATATAACACCAAGATTCCTTACAGTCTCACTGGAGGCCAAATTAATGCCATCCATAGTTAATATATCTTTAGATAATTTGTTTCGTAGATTCTTCGGGCCAAGTACAATAACTTCAGTTTTGGTCGTGTTTAAAGTCCATGTAATGTCCAAAATAAAAGTTATTCTGTGTTAATAAATCGCTTCATCACTTTCCACTGTTTCATTTGACATATCAACATCAATGATTCTTTCCATAAATACCCCCCAAATAACATGAAATGTGTGCCACTTTCCCGTGTTATTCCGCTCCGGTAGCGAAAAGCTTGCCAGCATTAACCCAGCTGTGTGACGTCACACGTGGCAAACACCAGCCTCGTCTGGATTGTTTGTTTTGTATCCTTCCGCTATTTTCGCTCAACATATGTGTAACCGGACCTCGCTAAACTTTTTTTATCTAACAATTCATGATGGGGAAGCGATGTGTAGTTGTGAGCTGTGAATGTTTCCTGATTGCTATAAACATTGATCATGGGTGCTGGAAGATTGTGCACAAAACTCGGGTCAGAATTAAGTTACTACAGGTGTTATGCCAGCTTGAGCTAAATGTCACCAGAGTACAGTGAACTTGCCTAGTGACTGAAATATATAAAAGTTGAAGTGAAATAGCCTAAGTAAGGCCAAAAATGAATTACGTCTGAATATCTTTATTATTTTTACCACTTTTAATTATTTGTGGGCTCGCACATATACCAAAATAGACTAATGTACACTGCAATAAAGATAAAATGTTACAAGTGAAAAATTAACAAAAGAACCCTTTTTTATTTATCAAACAGTAAATTAATACAATCTTACAAATTTGTGATTTGGAAAATGTTGTTATATTTACATGTTTCTTTGGAAAAATAATATTGTAAATGATGTACTTTGTAAATTATTTACATCATGCGAAACCATTTTAACCAGTTCAGCTGCATGACTTATGTCAAATTACAGATTTGGCCATTGAAATCCCTGATAGCGGCCTCCCGGCTCAGGGTAAGTCTTCCGTATCTCGGTTACAGCACATGCAGCGGGACTCTGATTTTTGGGCCGAGTAGGCCTACACCCCAGCACCAACGTACAAACTGTCGATAAGCTGTATATCGATACTTCCTAATGAAAAAAAAGTATACAGATTATAAATATATTTGGAGAAAAATAAAATGTTATGTAGTAGCCTACTATTATGTAGCAATTGTTACAAATTGGCTTATAACATGATATTTGTATTTTACTTGTACAAAATAAATATGAGGTTATACATGACTGCTTGACAGAATCATAGACCTCTTATATATTTCCTCACATGTGTAGTTGTTTCTTTTCTCAAGCATACATTGAACTTGCATACACAGAAAAAATAAAAGCCAAGCTGTTTTTGACTGCTTGAAAGAGTTAAATGGTATCTTTAAAAGTGTACCATATCTGTAGCGACTAAAAGTATTATATGAAAGCAAAGCTGCAATAGGCAGTTGGGTCAATCAATATTTACTTACTGGTGTAGTGGGCCATCAACTGCTCTGTGTTGTTGTTTGTATTGAAGATACGCTATTTTCAGTGTCCAAACACTGAGACAGCCTTCTCTAAAGCCTGGGTGGCTAATAATGCACCTTGGTTTCTCGTCGGTGTCTTCTATCTGGCAGAGTCCTGCACGGGTCTGATTTTCAAGACCCGCTCCCGCCCCGCACCCGTGACGTGCAGTACCGAACCCGCCCCGCTACCCGCACATATTGCCAATTAGTCCCGCAACCCGACCCGACCCGCCGGCACATGATCCGCAACCCGACCCGAACCCGCTATAAGCAGTGACAACGTGCAATTATTAACACACGCAGTTGCATATTTGGCTCAAAAAGCCTGGGATGTTGTTTATTTTCTCCATCTAGGATGACACCAAAAGCCTCCCAGACGTTGGATTTTGCTCTTGAGGAAGAGTTATTGAAAATGCTGTATTCTCCGCTATAGAGAGCTTCACCTCAGCCATTCAGAATGTGGTGCGCTCAGCAGCAGATAGATGCACTGCAGAGGTTATGATTATGCTCGGTACCGCGGAGGAGAGGTCTGAGGATTTAAACATTAAACTAAATTATTATTGTTTAAATATATTTATTATGCAACACCCGCAACCGGACCCGCATCATCTTTGTTTTACCCAGAAGCGAACCCGGAAAAAAGCGTTTGAAAAAATACCACCCGCAAATCACCTTTTTTGCGGGTCACCCGTCGGGTACCCGCGGATACCCGACCCGATGCAGGACTCTGCTATCTGGTCAGTAGGTTGCAAACTGTCTATTTGTTCCATCACCTGCCAGATCTCTCTGCAGCATACACATTCATCTGCAGTGGGCATGCTTTCACAGCATTGACATGTACACCTGAATATTGTACATAACATTAAAAAACAAAACAATATCTGCCGGACGTGTGAGGAACAGATGACAAATTAAGATCGACATTTAGTGCAGGTCAAACTAAATAAAACAGAATTTACCATTCAGTAGCTATTGCCGACTCGAGTCTCGCCGGCTGCGGAATCCGCTTCTCTTTCACAAGTTTCTGCCTCGTTGTTCGATTGCTGGGCAGGAGGCTCGTACTTATAAGGCAAAATGCCTTGAAGTGAAAGGCTAGCTGGTTCACTCTCTACTTCTGTAACTGAATCCAGATAACCCACTGAATCTGAGCTTGAATGGTCGCTGTCGCTGTCTGACGTTATCGCGTTGCTTGCCATTTGGACTGATTTGATCAAATGGCAATGTTTGCCACGTGTGACGTCACCGCTCGTTCGGGAGTGATTGGGGGCGTACTCGGCAAACTTCGGAACCAACATCGGTTTTTAACGTATATGTCATTTAATTATGACGAAACTTTAAACATTTTTATTTATTTTTATTCTGGTGATATCTAAACTACATGTTAAAAAACACCTGTGTTAGATGCATTACATGGCCTTTAACATCAAAACATTTAAGGTCATCCACGTTTTTAAGTCCTTGAGGCAGTCTTGAATTTTATTTAGATGATTAATTTCATCAGGCTTGATTGATAAATATAGTTGAGTATCATCCGCATAACAATGAAAGTTTACATAATGATTCCTTATAATATTGCCTAACGGAAGCATATATAGGGTGAACAAAATAGGTCCAAGCACTGAGCCCTGTGGCACTCCATGGCTAACTTTGGTTTGAATGGAAGATTCATCGTTGACACGTACAAACTGAGAGCGTTCAGATAGAGAGGACCTAAACCAGCCTAATGCAGTTCCCTGTATGCCAACTAAGTGCTCTAGTCTTTGCAATAGGATATCATGGTCGATAGTATCAAATGCAGCACTAAGATCGAGCAAGACAAGAATAGAGACAAGTCCCTTGTCAGAGGCTATTAGAATGTCATTTGTGACTTTAACCAGAGCTGTCTCTGTGCTATGTTGTTCTAAAGCCAGACTGAAAATCTTCAAATAAATCATAGTTTTTTAAGTAATCACACAGCTGTTTTGCGACTGCTTTCTCAAGAATCTTTGAGAGGAACGGAAGATTAGAAATAGGTCTATAGTTGGCTAAAACCTCTGGATCGAGGTTGTGCTTTTTAAGAAGCGGTTTTATCACTGCTACTTTGAATGATTGTGGAACATAGCCTGATAATAAAGACATATTCATAATATTTTATAAAGAAGTGCTAATTAATGGAAAAACTTCTTTTAACAGCTTAGTTGGAATTGGGTCTAAAATACAGGTTGATGGTTTAGAAGAGAGAATCATTGAATTTAATTGTTCAAGGTTTATAACTGAAAAGCATTCTAGTTTACTATCTAGTGTAATATTAGAACTTATGTTTCCGGGAGCTGTTGATAACACTATACTGGTTAAAGGCAAGAGGTCATTGATTTTGTTTCTAAGAGTAAGAATTTTATCGTTAAAAAAGCACATAAAATCATTACTACTGAGTGCTATGGGAATAGAAGGCTCAGTCGAGCTGTGGCTCTCTGTCAGCCTGGCTACAGTGCTGAAAAGAAATCTTGCATTATTCTTATTCTCATCTATTAATGAAGAGTAGTATGCTGCTCTCGCTTTACGCAGTGCTTTCTTATATTCATTGAGTGTAATATGCAAAATTAAACGAGATTCTTCAAGTTTAGTGGAACGCCATATCCTTTCAAGTTGTCTCGACTTTTGCTTTATTTTGCGGGTTTCGGCATTATGCCATGGAGCTAATCTATGTTGTTTTATTTTCTTCTTTTTCAAAGGAGCAACAGAGTCTAATTTTATTTGCAGCGCATCTGTAGCACTATCAACAACATGATCAATTTGGAGTGGTGTACATTTTGTATAAGTTTCCTCCCCTACATGCAGACATGCTATCGAGTTAAGTATTGGTGGAATCTCTTCCTTAAATTCGGCTATAGCACTAACAGATAGGTTTCTGCTGCAGGAGCTTTTGGCTAATGCTTTGTAGTCTAGTAACAGTACTTCAAAAGTTACTAAGAAATGGTCGGATAAAGCAGGATTATGCGGTTCGACTAATAGTTGCTCAATTTCAATACCATAAGTCAGAACAAGGTCAAGAGTGTGATTATAGCAGTGGGTTGGTTTATTTACACTCTGACAGAAACCAACAGAATCTAATATAGAGTTAAATGCAACAGTAAGGCTATTTTTATCATCGTCAACATGAATATTAAAGTCACCTACGATAATTACTTTATCTGTTTTAAGAACCAAAGCTGATAAAAACTCAGAGAATTCTGATAAGAATTCTGAATAAGGACCTGGTGCACGGTACACTGTAACAAATAAGATTGGCTGCAAAGTTTTCCAGGTCGGATGCGTAAGACTGAAAATGAGGCTTTCAAAGGAGGTATAATTTAATTTTTGTTTAGTATTGATAAGTAAACTTGAGTCAAAGATTGCTGCAACTCCACCTCCTCGGCCCGTGCCTCGGGCAATATGAGTATTGATATGGCTGGGTGGAGTGGCCTCATTTATGCTGACATATTCTTCATGTCTCAACCAAGTTTCAGTGAGACAGCATATAACAATATTATAATCTGATATTAAATCATTTACCAGTATTGCTTTAGATGCTAGAGATCTTATGTTTAAGAGACCACATTTAATCTTCCTGTTTTGTTGCACTGTAGTAGTTGTTACATTTACTTTTATTAGGTTATTATGTATGACACCTCTATTAGGTTTTACCTTAAATTGTCCTTGGGCAGACACACACACCGTTAATATTGGGTATTTTATTGGGTTCGGGATTCCTATGGATGACTGCCTAGGAGAGAGCGCAGAGAAGCGTGTAAGACTGCGACTCTGCCTCCTGGTCTCAACTCCAGTTTGTCAGGGATTAAGTCCACAGAGCCCTGAAATGTTTGCCGAAATGAGATTTGCACCTTCCAAAGTAGGATGAATGCCGTCTCTCTTAATCAGACCAGGTTTTCCCCAGAAGGCTGTCCAATTATTCACGAAGCCCACATTGTTTGCTGGGCACCACCAAGACAACCAGCGCTAAAATGATGACATGCGGCTATACATGTCATCATTGATCAGATTGGGGAGGGGACCAGAGAAGATTACGGTGTCCGACATTGTTTTAGCATAACTACACACCGACGCCACATTAAGTTTGGTGCATTCTGATTGGCGTAAACGAACATCATTACCACCGACGTGAATAACAATCCTACTGTATTTACGTTTATTTTTAGCCAGCAGTCTAAGATGCGCCTCAACGTCGCCCGCTCTGGCCCCCGGAATGCATGTGACTGTGGACGCTTCGGTCTCTAAATTCACGTGTCTCATAATAGAGCTACCAATAACCAGAGTTGGCTTCTCAGCGGGTGTCTCGCTGAGTGGGGAATATCTGTTAGATACGTGAACGGGTTGGTGGGGACCTGCGGGTTTCGCGTTATGCCCCTTCTGAACAGTCACCCATTCTCCCTGCTGCTCGGGAGTTGCCGGGGGACGGCTAAGAGGAGCTACCTTTTGCCGGTCCGCACCGGCTAACATGGGCTTTACTGTAGCTGAGTTATTTTCTAAGATGCGGAGCCGGGCTTCTATGGCTATGATTCCCGCCTCCAACCTAAAAACTATACTACATTTAACACATGTATCGGTACCAGTAAAGGAGGTAGGGGAGTAACCAAACATGAGACAGTTAGAGCAGGAAATAGCACCCGAGGGTGGGGAAAGAGCCATGGCTAGCTATCAAGCTAAAGTAGCTACCGTTAGCAAACCCGAAAAGAGTGTAGGCAACTGTGGAGTTACAGTCGCTAAGAGAAGGAGAGTTTGTGAGTGCTTAAGCTGTAGTAACGTGTGATTACAACGTCAGGCAGTTGCCGTGATCAAGAGTTTTAAAATGATCGATTAAGTTAAGATAATAAGCTATCAGCAACAGAACAGGCACACGGGATACCCGGAGATGACAACAACAACCGGAAGTTACAACATGCTTACCGCAATAGTGGTCCGTGTAGAAACAACAGTCAGAGCAGTCGGTATCAATGATTCCGCAACTTTATTCCTCCTGCTGAGGTAAATGGCCATTTTAGGCTGCCCCAACAAAAAATTCAAAAGCTGACTTTTGCACTTTTGCTTCTGACTGTACCTACAACCCAAAATGAATATTGTCTTAGAAAAAAACACATTAAACAAAATCAACATCTGAGTGAGTAACTGAAAAAGACAAAGGAGTCGACCACATTCCGTAAAACAATGAAAAATGGTTTCCCTCTGTACACAGAAAGGACAGGCGTCACACACTGTAGGGTTGATAACTGAAACAAACGCATTTACAGCTACCGCAGCGTGGAGAATCCTCCACTGGAGGTCCCCACCCCTCTTAGTCAGCGGAGGCTTGTAGAGCGCTCTCCACTCAGGCCTCTGAGCCTCAGTCAGGCCCAGATGGGCTCTCCACCGGGTGTCCACTCGCTCCTGGATCTGCTCTGATTCAGCACCTTTGTCACTAAATAATAAAATGTTTTGTTGGACATGGTGCTAAACTTAAAATCAGTAACATTGTCCAACTTTAACAAAAAACCCTCACAACTGAGGTCAGGAAAACATTGCATCTCTGGAAAATAGTCATTGTCATTTGGAGACTTCAGTCCGTTACAGTGAGCAGCGATCAGCGCCAGCTCTGATTGGCTGAGCGGCTGTTTCTAGCTCTGCAGCAGGAGGCTGACCACCCGGACTGACCTGAGGCTCAGACGTGAAGCCAGGCCTGCAGCGTTGTCCAGACGGAGGCCACACACCTCCACCACCTGGCCCAGCGTGAGGATCCTCTCCTCACAGAGTCTCTGTTGTAGAGAAGGCCCTACTCCACACACACACACCGAGATCCACGGACCACCGGCTCTCTGAGGAGCCAGAACAGTGAGCCACAGCACTCTGGTCTCTCTTTTTTGAGTAGTCCCCACACCTTGAAGAGACCTCCATAGAAACCCGAGAGATTGTTCAGGAGTAATCCTTTTAGGTCCATTAGGAACAGCGACTCAGCCAGCCCCAGCCCACCACAGCGTTCCAATAAGGCCCGAGCTACGGGTCTCCAGACCAGGTCAGCAGGTCCAGTCAGGAACCTCTGGACGAACCGGAGCCTGAAAGCAGCCCTTCTGCTTGCCAGGTGAACCAGGCCATGTCCCCCCTCCTCCTTTGGCAGGAACAGGACGTTCTGAGGGACCCAGTGCATGCGGTCCCAGAAGAAGTCCACCATGAGAGTCTGCACCCTGGACAGCAGGTTTACGGGTGGGTCGGTGCATGCCAGCCGGTGAGCCAGCATGGAGGAAACAAGGTGGTTTAAAATAAGGATACGCCCTTTAAAAGAAAGTTTGGGAAGGATCCACTTCCACTTCTTTAACCGGCCTTCCACTTTCTCTATAAGCCCCTCCCAGTTTTTCAAACAAAACGTGTCATCACCAAGATAAATACCCAGGTACTTTACCCCTGCCCTTTTCCAACCAAGGCCCCCAGGTAACAACAAGCTGTCAATACTGCCCTCTCCTACTGCTAAGGCCTCACTTTTCCCCCAGTTGACTCGAGCAGATGAGATTTTGCAAAAATTGCTCACAGTTTCAGTTAAAACATTGATCTCATCTTGTTTTTTAACAAAGACCATTATGTCATCCACATACGCAGACAATTTAAAAACATCCCTACAGCCAGGAACAGAGAAACCCTGTAACTTTGACCTTAACCGGTGTAAAAAGGGCTCTATGGCCAGGGAGTAGAGCATCCCGGACAAAAAAGCAGCCCTGTCGGACTCCTCTCTGAGCTTCAAAAGGAGCACACAAACTACCGTTTATCTTCAGTACACTCTCAATGTCCCTGTACAAGACCTGTATCTTGGCTATGAGACCAGAGCTGAACCTAAAAGCTTCCAGCGTCTGCCTCAAGTACTGGTGTTCAACTCGGTCAAAAGCCTTTTCTTGGTCTAGAGAAATCAGACCAAGCTCACAGCCCAATGAACCGGAGAGGTCCAAAACATCTCGAATTAGAGTTACGTTTTCAGTTATCAACCTGCTGGGTACACAGTATGTCTGGTCTACGTGAATGAGATGCTCCATCACTTTTCTCAGCCTCGTCGCTAACACTTTGGAAAGCAGATTGTAGTCGGTACAGAGTAGAGACACAGGACGCCAGTTCTTAATCTCCTGCAGGTCTCCTTTCTTAATGAGGAGAGTGAGCACAGCTCTCCTGCAACTCAGAGGCAACCTCCCGTTACTTAGACTGTCTCTGAGCACACTCAGCAGGTCGTCACCTATAACCGGCCAGAGAGCCTTATAGAAGTCTGCAGGCAGGCCTTCTATGCCAGGAGCCTTCCCAATCTGCATGCTCTGCAGGGCCTCCTGCAGTTCCTGGGCAGAGAGCTCCGCCTCCAGCTCAGAATGGTCCTCCTCAGGGACGTTAGGAAGGCCCTCATAGAACGACTGCGCCACCTCTGGCTCGGCCTGGAACTCTGTTTTGTAGAGCTCTTTGTAGAACTCCACAGCACACTGACGAATATCGGCGGACTCCTGAAGCAGCTGCCCAGCATTGGATCGCAGGGAGTGCATCAGCCTCCTCTGACCATTCTTACGCTCTAGACCAAAGAAAAAGTGGGAGGGAGCATCCATTTTCACCATATTCTGAAACCGGGATCTGACCAGAGCACCCTGAGCAGAAAAACCCAGCAGGTCAGACAGAGCTGAGTTTTTACTTTTGAAAACTTCAACATGTTCTCGCTCTCCTGTGGAGTCTGCCAATCCCTGCAGCTCCACCACTTTTCTCTCCAGAGATCTAGCCATGTCCTTTGTGACATTGAAAGTGTACTGTAGGCAAAGCTGCTTGATCTTCACTTTACCTACATCCCACCAATGCTGAAGAGAATTGTACTCACTCTTAGATAAACGGTAGTTTTCCCAAAATAATTTAAAAACATTTTTAAAATGGTTGTCGGCCAACAGAGAAGCATTAAAGTGCCAATACGCACTATTACACTTAACATGATTAATAAAAACTGAGACTTGTACGAGGGAATGGTCAGAGATTCCCACTGGACTGATGGAGCAGCTTCTGCTTACATTAATGTGATGATTAAAAACATAGACACGATCCAGCCTAGCTAGAGACAACAGGTTATCCCTAGAGTGCAACATGTGTACTGCCGCTGGCCCGGGTGGAAGTGCCTCCAAACATCACACAGCTCAAAGCTTTCTGTTAATCTTATTAAGGCACTCTTCGAGGCAGCATGCGGTTCCTGGTGGTTCCTATCCAGCACAAGGTTCTCTGTGCAGTTGAAGTCACCCCCCAGGAACAGATACTCCTCACTATCACAGGTGCTAAGAGTGTGTTTCAGTTTTTCAAAAAACAAAAGCCTCTCTGCACTGGGAGCATAAATATTTATAAAACATATTTTAACTTTTTCAAATTCAGCATTTATTTTGAGCAAGTGTCCTGGGCTGACCTCATCGACCGTACAGGAGAAGGGTGTAAAGCCCCTCACAAAGAGAATGGCAACTCCTCCACTATTGCTGCGCTTATGGCTGAAGAAGCCCTCCCCCCCCCCCATTCCCTCCTCCAGTCACTGTCGTTCTCAGCAGTACTGTGAGTTTCCTGGAGAAACGTCACATTTAAACTCTTGTTTCCTAATAAAGTAAATAAAAGTGCTCTCTTAGCATCCCCTCGAGCACCGTTAATGTTTAAAGAGCCCATCTTTATGTCACTCATTATGAAATTATAGTTGCATCCTAACAAAATCAAAAACCTGGCTGAAGAAAAATAAAAAATAAAACCAAGACGTACTTATTCATCTTTCTTTGCAGTTTCCTCTCTAATCCTCTGAAGTATCTTCTTTAACCAAGCCTTCTCTGGGCCGCTGAAGAAAGGTTCCCCTAAGGCTTCTTTGCGCCGCATGAGAACCCTGGCAGAATTGTGAAAGATCTGCAAATCAGTAAAAAATCATCTAATTTCACCCCCCTCCTCCCCTTAGTTTCCGCCAGAAAGGATCTGATCCTCTGGAAAGAGTACTCCTTTCCCTTTGCTACCTCAACGATGTCAAAGAATGATTCACTGTCACTGTCCTCTGAGACTCCCTCTGGCTGAGAGGAAAAACACAGCGACTCCTTCTTTGACACCTTCGTTTTTTGAGCCACACTTCCTTTGCTCACTTGTTCGTTTTTCCTTTTAACAGGTAACCTTAGCAAATCCTCATCCATTACCACATCCTCTAGAACAGACTCAGCCACTCTGGCTGCAGTGTGCTCACTATCTGCTTTCTGTGTGACCTGAGTGTCTGTGTGTGTGATACTGTGTGTACCGGCTGTGTGCTTTCTACGCGTGAAACCGTTGGCTCTGCAACGGACCGACTGACCTGCGGTTCCACCACCGGTGTTTCCGCCGCGGGCGCGGGCGCGGGCCCGGCCGTGGACAAAGCAACCGGCAGCGGCTCCGCAGCGGGCGAGGACCCCAGCACAGGCGGCCCGGCCGTGGACAAAAGGACCTGCAGCGGCGGACCCCTGCAGCGGCGGACCCCTGCAGCGGCGGACCCCAGCACCGGCGGCGCGGACCCCAGCACTGGCGGCCCGGCCGTGGACAAGGCAACCGGTAGTGGCTCCGCCACGGGCACCGTCGGGCCGGCTGCGAGCGCGGACACCACGGGCGCGTCACCCGCCCTCTCCGGGCACGCGCGGATCAGGTGTCCTGCCGCTCCACAACCATAACATCTCAAAATGTCAGACGTAACATGGACAGTATACACAAAATCATCAATTTTAAACTTGAGAGCCAGATTAAGTTCCCCTTCATCCTTCTTCAGGACCATAAGCACCTGTCTCCTAAAAGACACAACGTGCTTGAGGTGCGTGGATTTACAGCCCAGGGGGATCAACTTAATGGGAGACGCAAGCTGCCCGTGTCGAGCCAGCTCTCTCTCCAACAACTCGTTTTCAGAAACGAGGGTACATTAGAGATGATTACTTTTTTAGCTGGAGTGACAAGGAGTAGCACGGGTAACAGCGTCCATTTTAATCACTAGCCCGCTCTCCACCAGCTGGTTAGCTTTCTCCGTGCAGTCTAAAACAATGCGGGAGGCAGATTTAACTGCCATATCCCACCACAGCCCCCACAGCCAGACCACACTCCTCCACCGACAGGTGGAGAGAGCTTGATGGCGTGTTGGCGAGTCAGCTTCTCTAAACCAGCGCAGCTGCCACGGAACGCCATGCCGGGCGGCGTGACTGCAGCTGCTAGACAAACAATTAGACAAACAATTCACCAGTGCAACCAAACAACACCACCAACAAAACACCAAAGTCGGTAGAGAGAGAGAGAGAGAGAGAATTTTAAAAAGCATAACATATTTTGAAAAAATTGAAAGTTGCCCATCATGTGTTGAAAAGGCTGAATAGTTTGATATTTGAATGGTTCCTGCAGCTGAAATTAGGCTGAAGGAGTTAAATAAAGATATTAAATGTAAGTAGTAGTGATTGAATGTTTACAAACACCTGTGTGTGTAAACCCAGAGATCAAAGGGATCCATGGTGTCTGCTCTGATTGGATGATGACATCACTCGCGTGTGTGGCTCCAATCTGCCCATCAACACCATGACATCCAACTGCAGCACTGAGTCCCATAAGAATGCATTAGGGATTATATCTGACAATTTTGCAACCTGTTCAAAAACTATGGCTCTTATAAAAAAATTACCAGACCGTGAGCATCAGGGAACCCCAATGAACAGAAATATGTTTGTTTTTTTGGGTTTTGTGTGTAAAATGTGGAGATGGGAGCAGTTTATCTAAAGTGTACTTCTCTCTGCTCTGAAGAAAGATCCGGAACAATTTAACATGAGAATCAATAGAGAACCGCAGTGACGCGTCGTAAAATCCGGAAGTAAACTTCTTCCGGTTCCTTCGCGAAAAACCAATGCAAATTCTCCATAGGATTTTGGAAAATAGCTCGAAATAAGGTCTGAGATTGACACACATTTAAGAGAGGGATCACGTTTTGTTCAGCCGGATAATCTCCACATGTCAACCCTACTTTTATAATTTTTGAATCATAAATCTAGTCGCCAAAAGCGAAATGCTAACGTTATGCTATAAACCAGGGGTCTCCAACCTTTTTCTAACCGGGAGCTACTTTTGAAAAAAGAAAGTGGCCAAGAGCTACTCATGTTATTTTATATAGATTTCAGTGCACATATCACATTTGTGACTCAAGAGCAGAAACATTAACATTAACATGAATAAACTTGACTTTCTCATGAAGAGAAAAAAAGACAAATAATCACCATGCAATACTGAGTTCTGCTTTAACATCAATAACTACAGTAAACAGTTTTACAGATAAGAGTGCAAAGTTCCTAATTGTAATAATAACATTTCTAGCTCTATAATTTAAATTATTTCAAGCATTTCACAAATTTGTTTCACATGTAAAAGGGGAATATGGCTTGTGCTTTTCTCAACTTGCATCAAGCAAACATATGTCTTCAAACATTCAGTCTGTCACTGCATTGTTGTCTTTCTCCTGACTCAGCTAATGTGACACCTGGCACTGCATAGCATCCACCAGAGCACTGTACTGGGGTGTGTATCCTGACAAATTCACTCTGATTGAGTCATTGAGGTGTTCATCAGTAAGTCTTGTCCTGAATTTGGATTTGATAAAGTTCATATCAGAGAATGCTGATTCACAGCGATATGTTGACCCAAATAAGCAGGACAGTTTCAGTGCAGCAGTTTGAATGTTTTTGAATTTCTCTGGGTCCAATAGCTTCCAGAAATCTTTGTCCATCTGATGTGCTTTCAGCTGAATGTCATTCTGGAGATTGATTATCTCCAGCTCCAACTCTGAAGCACTGAGACTGAAAAGGCTGGCCAGTTGCTCAGACATGTCAGTAACATCCACGATGTTGAATGGGTTAGCAAGGAAACTTGCACAGGGCTCAAGCTGTTTAAAGTCAAGAAACCTGTCCTCAAATTCCTGCCCAAGCTTAGTTAAGCAGTCACAGTACTTTGATAAGTCAAGAAAGCCAGCAGCAGCTTTATTCTCCTGCAGTACTTTTTGAACAGAGGGGAAATTATGCAATTTATTTCCCTTTACTTGCTGGAGATATAGACACAGATTTGCTTTAAAGGCCTTTACAGCACTAATCATGTCACATACTGTTTTGCCATTGCCTTGTAGCTGGAGGTTAAGCTGGTTTAATTTTCCTGTCAGATCAGTCAAAAAGGCCAGGTCAAGTACCCAACCAGCATCAGATAAGATGGAGGTGTCCTCCCCCCTCTCTTCCATGAAGAGCTTTACCTCATTCAACAAGGAGAGGAAGCGCTGTAGGATTTTCCCTCTACTCAACCACCTCACCTCAGCATGGAGAAGGAGATCTCCATATTCAGCTGACAGTTCCTCAAGAAAAACTTTGAAGCTCCTGTGTTGCTTTGCCTTCGCTCGGATAGAGTTTATTATTTGTATCACAGGTTTCATGACGTGATTGAAGTCCATAACTTTGGCACAAAGTGCTTCTTGGTGAATGATGCAATGGTAACTCAGGAAACGTGGGAAATATGGATCTGACTTACAATTTGCGATAAAACCGTTGTGGCGACCTCTCATAGCCGGGGCTCCATCAGTTGTTATGGATACAAGCTTCTCCATTTGCACGCCTTTAGCAGTGTCAGAAATTCCTCTTTCGCCATAAAATCCTCAAACACCATCCGGATGAACACAGACAGCTGAGCTGTGTCGCTCGCATCCACCGACTCGTCGCACTGTATGGAGAACCACTTGCACCTGACCATGTCCCGCTCCAACTGTCCCATGGCATCCACTGACAGCGCCGACACTCTCCTCGCCACAGTGTTGTTTCCCAGTTGCACATCGTCAATGGCAGACATTATCTCCGACTTGCTCTTGTGGTCTCTGAACAAAGTCTCTGCCATAACAGACATCGCTCCCTTAAGAACACCGCCATCAGTGAAAGCTTTTTTGTTCTTTGCCAAATACTGAGCGACTCGGAACGATGCTTCTGTAGCTAGGCTAGCTTTCTTGGCAGGCTTCGTGAACAATGACTGCTGCCTTTGTAGCGTAGCTTTTAATTGTTGTACCTTCTCAACGCGAAGGCAACTGCCGGCGGGATACTCCTTTGAAAAGTTTTCGTGAAGTTTTGTGAAGTGCCGCTCGACATTTCCCTTCTTCCCCACCGCAACACTCGAGCCACAAATTAAACACACACACTTGTCTTTGATGCTCGTAAATAAAAATTCATGTTCCCACTCGTCATGAAAGTAGTATATTTTAGATTTCTTCTTTGACGGACCTTCCTCAGTTTTCATGACTGCATCTTACATCTCTTTTTCTCTATCTTTCTTACTCTCAAAATATACTACATAAATAAATATGTCTCAACATGTCAACTGCACTTTAGCGCCCTCTGGTGAGCTACTCGGAAAACCTCCGCGAGCTACTGGTAGCTCGCGATCGACGTGTTGGCAACCCCTGCTATAAACGAACTACAAGCCAGTACAGCAGCAGGGTCGCACGACTTCAACGTCACGACAACTTAAGATCGTTTCAACTGACTTGCACTGAAACTGCACTTTGAACACTTTAAATATATTAACATTTTAAACTGTATACCCCGGTTATCTAGGCCCGTTTTGTTTAATGTATACCACGTTTATCTAGGCCCTTTTTGTTTTATGTATACATGTCACACTGTGGGAAACGATATTTCGATATTTCTGGATGTATAACACATGTAGAATTTTTGACAATAAAGCTGAATTTGACTTTCGCGTGCTTGCATATTTTAACAAAGCTTTTCATTTTAGCCACACTGAATTTAACTAGAAGTCATGGCTGTGTCAATTAACAGTCTGATATCGTTTTACAAAGATGACAAGAAGAGTGTAGATAGAGGAGAGCACCACTACAAGTCAGGACACGTTACAGTGCAGCCTAGATGAAGGTGTGCTTACCGGTGTTGTCAGGGCTAGCATGAGGGACAAGGTTTATAGTGTCGGTGAGTAGTGATAGCAAGAGTACCGTTAACCTTTTAAGACCGAGTTAATTTATTCACATTAATTCCCATCAACAAATCAATTGTATGCGTCACATGAAATCTTTATTAGGCAAGGCAAGACAAGTTTATTTATATAGCACTTTTCAACACAAGGCAATTCAAAGTGCTTTACAAAAAATGAAAGACATTAAGAAAATGGCATTTAAAATCAGTCATTAAAAAGAAAAGCTAATAAAATAAACATTAAAAGAAAAAATACATGGATAAAAGTTACAGTGCAGTCTAAGATATGAATAGTTCAATTAAGAGCAGCGACAAAAAGAAAAGTCTTCAGCCTGGATTTAAAAGTAGTAAGAGTTGCAGCGGACCTGCAGGTTTCTGGGAGTTTGTTCCAGATATTTGGAGCATAATAACTGAATGCTGCTTCTCCATGTTTAGTTCTGACTCTGGGGACAGAAAGCTGACCAGTCCCTGAAGACCTGAGAGATCTGGATGGTTCATCATTTAGCAGGAGGTCAGAAATGCATTTTGGTCCTAAACCATTCAGTGCTTTATAAACAGCAGCAGTATTTTGAAATCTATTCTTTGACACACAGGAAGCCAGTGTAAAGACTTCAGAACAGGAGTAATGTGATCCACTTTCTTAGTGTTAGTGAGGACTCGAGCAGCGGTGTTCTGAATCAGCTGCAGCTTTCTAATAGATTTTTTAGTGAGACCTGTGAAGACACCATTGCAGTAGTCCAGTCTACTGAAGATAAAAGCATGGACACGTTTTTCCAAATCCTGCTGTGACATTAGTCTTTTAATCCTAGATATGTTCTTTAGGTGATAGTAAGCTGATTTAGTAACTGTTTTAATGTGACTGTTGAAACCAATAACTAATTTAACCCGCTGACAAGAGAGCCCACCTCCGAAGATCGTGACTGGCTGAGGGACAGACTTGGGGGCAGGTTCTCAGGAATTTCTTGGCTTCTCTCCTCCGAGCCAGAAGAGGAACACTACAGCTTGGAAACACTTACTGTTCCTGAAATTATCAAATCTGTTGGGCATCAGGGACCTGAGGCAATTGTGGCAAGCATGGCATTGTCTGAAGAGCAACAGAGGGCAATTCAGGTGGCTACCACTGGTCAGCGAACCAACCCAAACTGGCATTTGTTCAGGAAAGGAAGGTTGACTGCCAGCAACTTTGGAGCTGTCCTGAGGTCGAAGCGTGTGACTGCTTCCTTTATTGCCAGGGTGCTAGGTCAACAACAGGCCCTTGATGGTGTTTTGTCTGTACAGTGGGGGACTATGAATGAATGTGAGGGCGTCAGGGCATTCACCACTGCAACTCAGATGCAGGTCCATGAGTCAGATTTGTGGCTCTCCTTATCAGGATTGTTGGGGGCATCTCCGGATGGTCTGGTAGGGTCTTCCGCTGTGCTGGAGGTAAAGTGTCCCTACGGAGCCAGGGAAATAACAATTAGTGAAGCATTGCAAATCAAGGGCTTCTTTGTCAGTAAGGAAGGAGAAACATTCAGCCTTCGTGAGGAACATCCTTACTGGCACCAAGTGCAAGGTCAGCTTCACCTAACTGCAAGGAAGAAGAAATACAAAAATTGTGAATTGTTTTTAATTTACATTTACTCGCCTTTGCAATGTTATGGTTGTTAGTGTTAGGTTTCCTGTCAGCTCGTCTGTTGGGAAGATATAAAATATAGTTTCATGGAAGTCACACCTTCACATATACTGTAAGAGCATTAAGACATACAGTACATAGGCTAAAACAAAACATCTAAAGATATAACCTTGCACTTTGATAAGTCTCGTGAACATTTTCACTATTTTGACATTTTTATAGATGAAAATTGAACTAAAGAAATAAATGGTAGATTAATCCATATTGAAAATAGGTGTCAGCTGCTACACTAATTATAATAGTTATATTTCTTAATTAATTAAGATAAGATATTACTGTATTGATCCCAATTTGGGAAATGTTTGTGTTGCAGCAGCATAACAAGAAAAACAAAATATAAGTTATTATATATACAAAAGTATGTGAGGGATGGAATATTAAATTGAATATAAATGTAAAATGTACATGTGATTTTACGTCCAAGAGAAGCTATGGAGCAGAGAGTTCTCTGCCAGCCTGAGGTGATTTGTTATTAGTTCAATATGTCAAACTGATTTCCCTGACTACAATCTTTAGTTACATGGTGAAACGTTATGCTGCTTGTACTAATAAGACTTATCATATAAGCCACACAGGTTTTAATAGGATGTATTCATTATCTTTACTTATGTTGCGGTCTTTTCAGCAGCGCCATCTCTATAACGGCGATACAGTCACTACCCATTATTTACATTTCACCGTGACATGGACAAAAATGTAACGTCAGCTTACCTCATGGCACGAATCCAGACTCTCCTTTGGAAAACATTGGCCGGGAAACGATAGAACAAGCACGTTTCATGCGAAGACCTGTGGCTGCAACCCGGAGCAAAGCAACAAACCATTGCGTAGCTAACTAGTAGCGCTAGCTTTAGCTAACGTTAGCCAACGAAACGAACTGCCGAGTAAAATTGGAAAACACTGGTAATTAATTATTCTATAATTTGTAAAACTACGGTGTTAAAAACGACAATTTCAAAAATACAGATTCTAATGATCAGATATAGATATACAGATACTAAAGATAGGCAGGTACTTGCTTTCAAGCAGAACACAGGGGAAAACAAACTTAGCGGGAGTGTTTATGTGTTCGGCGTAATGACGTACAACGGCCTCGACAATTTCTGTAGTCCTATTCAGCCATTCGGTAACAACCAGTGGTTAATTTGAGCCGGATCCTGCCGGAACAGGATCCAGCACCTCCTCATATTGGCCACCCTGTGTTCCGGCACCTATTTGGGCAGATCCGGTACCTCTCACAAAAAATAAAAATGTAAAATGGTTAAAATGAAATAAAATATGCAGATATTAATTTACAGAAAAAATCCCAAGAATTTCATGTCGTTTATTAAGATTAAGATTTGAAAGAGTCGGAGATCTGTGTTGACGCACTGAAAAGCTGGACCAACGGACAAACGTCTTTCACTTTTGAAATTCGCCACATGAGGAGCACGTCGCAGAGAGGAAGAAACGGTGATTCAATGCAAGCATGTCAAAAAGACAGTTAAATTGACTGTCTTTCTTCAAAAAGAAGGAAGAGGTAATAGACACTTCAAAACGAGTCAGAAAAGCCTCCACAAGCAGCGACGAGGGCAGCTGCAGCAGTCATGTTGATGGTCAAAACCAGGAGGAGGTTAGCGCCGCAACAGCTAGCCAGCTAGCTAACCGACAGCTAGCCAAGCCCGGGCAGGAGGCTGGCACCGTGGCAGCAGCGGGTCAGGTTCACCGCCAGCCGGAACAGGAGCCAGCTACCGTCAGCCAGGTGGACCACCAACAGCAACGGGTGGGTACCCTGGCATCAACTAGCCCGGTACAACAGCCGGAGCAAGAGGCGAGCGGAACCGCGACATCAGCTGGCTTACAGCAGGAAAATTCAGTAGGAGAGGAGAGCGCATTGAGCGTAGAAGAGTGTGGGACGTCCAGCGACAGGTCAGGGATGGGATGCACAACTGTTTGGACAGAAGCTCAGCTAAAAGTGAAGCAGACTTACTATCCCTGGCTTTTTAGGGGAAAAATCAGGTTTGGGTTGCACAACGTGTAAGGCGGTGGGGACTTTGGGGGCAGAGAAGACGTCGGGGATGAAACTTGCAAAAGAGTGGGTTTTATGCACAGTAACCTCATCTGCTTCAGATATTATAAAACAGCAACGCGCACTCAGAAAAAAAGTATTTGAACATGCCCGTACCAAGGCTCACCTAGCAGCAGCAAGCATTCTTGAAAAGGCAAAAGTGGACACTTTAGGACAGTCTATAATTAATAGTCAGTCTGAACAGATGGCCACTACAGCTCGCGTATTTCGCACGGCGTACAAGGAGGCTAAACGCCACCGTCCCGCATATGGCTTCGAACAGGAGATTGATTGCCAAGAATTAAATGGACTCGATATGGGGAGAATTTTACATTCCAATGTTGCATGTGTAAACATACAGAAACATATTTCTGAAGAAATGAAAAGAAAACTATTTGAAAAAATAGTACAGTGCACTCCCAAAATCAGTGTAATGCTGGATGAGTCAACCAGTTTAAGCAAAAAGAGCTGCTTGATAATATACCTTAGGGCTCAGTTGCCCGATATGGACAAGCCTACAAACATTTTTACTGAACTCGTAGAGCTAGATGATCTAACTGCTCAAGGTATTGTCCACAAACTGTTGTCTGCTCTGGAGCGCCTGCATTTGACACAGGATTTTCTCTCTAAGACCCTCATTGGAGTAACTTGTGATGGTGCTTCGGTTATGTTAGGGCGTAAAAGCGGAGTGGCGAGTCGGCTCCAGGCCATGTTCCCCAACATTACTGTGTGGCACTGCTCAGCCCACAGGCTTGAGCTTGCAGTCGCAGACGTAGTGAAAGAGATGGGTGCTATAAATCACTTTAAAATATTGATGGACAAGATATATGCACTGTATAGCACATCTAACAAAAATCGAATGGAGCTGAGAGAGTCAGCTGAGAGCTTGGATGTCCAGCTATGCAAAATAGGTCGTATTTTAGACACTAGATGGGTGGCATCAAGTTTTAGAACCGTTGAAGCAGTGTGGAAGAACTACCCAGCACTTTACAAGCATTTCAAAACTGCATCAGAAGATCCCTCCCGTAACAGTGTCACAAAGCAAACATACAGTGGGCTTGCTATGCGCTTATCTTCGCATGCGTTTGTGAACAATTTAGGCATAATGTGCGATGCATTGCAAGAATTATCTGAGCTCTCAGTCGAGCAAAAACGAGACATTACCATCATTTCAGCACACAAGTCAATTTGTCGGGAAATCAGGGTACTTGAGGCCATGTCGGATCGGCCAGGTCGCTACACTGAACTGAGCCAAAGGGGAATTGAGGAAAACTCTTTCCATGGCATCACGCTGAATTGAGGAAAATCAAGCGACAGATCACTCGACCCCAAGCAGTTTTTTCTAACTGTGGCCAAGAACTTGGAGGACCGTATGTTATCTCAAGGAGGCCGGATGCCAGATAAAACTGGATATAACAAGTTCATTGAGGAGTTGAAGGTGCTTTACGCACAATACTGGCCCGAGGACGCAGGTGCGCTGTATGGAGAGACTGAGGTCGAGTCACTGTGTCAGCGCTTCAACATTGCCAACCCGCGCGCAGTCATACGGGCCTACAGAACGTACAGAGACTCGGATGGTAAAGACACCCCCGATGAGCTGATGGAGTTACTTGTTGCTGTCAACAGCATTCCCATTGCAAGTGCTGAATGTGAGTGCGGATTTTCTCAAATGAACTTGATTTGCACTCCCAACCGTAGCTCTTTGCTCACATCCACCATGTCATCTTTACTCTTCCTAAATCTTGTTGGACCCCCCCTGGCTAAATTCAATCCAGTCCCGTACGTGAGGTCCTGGGTGGCCAAAGGACACAGAACTGCCACAGACACACGCAGTAAAAGCAGAAAAAAAGAGATAGAGGACAATCCGGACATGCTCGTGATGTGGGGTGTTTTAAACAACTAAATATGGTGAGCAAACATACTGTCTATTAATAGGCCGCCGTGCCAATCTTTGAATAGGCCTAATAAATATTTTTTTTACACGTTAAACCTGTTGAGAAATTAATTGCTGGCTGTATACTGAAGTCCCACCTGTGGTGATGTGGGCATTTGCCTATGTTGTGCGTACTAGCCTAAAAAATTATAAATTATCGTCATAACATTTATACCATGGATACTATTTGAAATTGAGGCTTGTAAGTCCCACAGCGTTGCAAGTGGACATTTTCATGTTGTTTTCAGCACCTTTTCTGTATACGTTCCCGGACCTGTACGCGTCTCGTCATCCCTGAGCTGTCATATGTACTTTGCGTTCCGGCACCTTATGATTTACAAATTAAGCACTGGTAACAACCATCGTTTTTCAGACACGTAAACTCTTCAAAAATCCCCAGTGGGGTCACTGCTGATGTATTTAATGTCGTAGAACAAAACGTCAATTACCTCTTAAATTTGTGTCAACCACAGACCTTATTTCGAGCTATTTTCCAAAACCCTATGGAAAAAATGCATTGCTTTTTGAGGAAGGAACCGGAAGTGCTAAAAATGCTAACTTACTTCCGGGTTTTACGACACGTCACTACGGTTCTCTATTGGGAGCTAGCTGGACTTTTTCTCTCTTCATGCCCTCAAGAGGCATTTTGTTTAATAGTTTTTCTTATATATTTTTTATTTTCCAACCTAGGAGAGGTTTTCCTACGTTTTTCATGAAAACATATGTCTGAGGAGTGTAGGGTTTGGGAATTATGGCAAGTTTAAAACATTTTCGGGGGAGAATTTCAAGCTCTCCTGCACTCTGTTTTAAGATCAAAGCACCCTAGACTTAGCAAGCTGCTCCCATCCACTCTAATGTTAAAATCTGAAAAAGGCCTCTCTACCAAGCTCCAAACTAAGTTCAATATCTAAAAAAGTGTAAAAGATATCAAAAGTCTTTTATACAAGTTTTATAGCTGAAGGTAGTGCTGTGTACCTGGACTCACATTCAGGTTCAGGTCCGGACTCAAGTCCAGAGGTTCAGGTTCAAGTCCGGACTTATAAGTCCGGACTTGTGTCAAGTGGTGTGAGTAACTAAAGTGAACTTACTGTGAGCTAATTATCAATTGAAAATAAACTCATAATCAACTCAAATTCAAACTCGTCAGGTTTATTGTGCCCCCTTCCAACTTGTGTCTACACCATGTCTTTTCTAGAACTCTACATGTGTTACTAACTACACAACACAACTACATACATAGTGATGTACATACAAGACTCAATATGCAAGAGTACAAGTCTATGTGTTCTTGTTCAAGAACAACAACATATTGACATTGTCTGGGTGAAGTGTTGCTCTTTCGGCAGACACTATATCACCATACATACAAAGGAGTTAGCTTAGCTACACTACCAAATATGGCAACCAGCATCCCACGCTGTCAGTGTTCAGCTTCCCTTGACGTCACACAGATCTCGCGAGCAGTTGCGATATTTTGCGAGACTTCGTGAGCTCAGTAATGGCCGCCATATCAGAAGCCAAAACAATGTTTTTCGTCTTTTCTCAGTGCAAATTTCTCGATCTATGGAAGGTTTTAGATGGTTTAGAACAAAAAGAAGAATATACGTAAGTACCGGTTCCCGACGTTCCGGTTTTAACCGGACTTGAACCGAAACTTTTTACAAGTCCAGTACCGGTTCGGCGTACCGGTACGCAGCACTAGCTGAAGGTATTCTGATCATTTGAAAGTTGGAATGAAGTGTCTGGCTGAAATTATGTGGAAGGAGAAGCATTTGGCGCAAAGTGTAGGGAAAGTGGATTTGAAGGCATTTTCCATTGACTTCAATGTTAAAAAAAGAGTTTAAAAAGATGAATATTTCAAAAAGTATGAAATATTTTTGACAAAGTTGAAGGTTTCCCATCAATTGCTGAATAGTTTAATAGTTGAATGGTTTCTGTAGCTGAAAGTAAGCTGAAGTTATGGAAAGCTAAAGTATTGGCTGATTTGAAGGCTCTTCCCATTGACTTCCATGTTAAAAAAATAGTTTAAAAAGCTGAATATTTCAAAAAGTATGAAATATTTTGAAAAAGTTGAAGGTTTCTGTAGCTGAAAATAAGCTGAAGTTATGGAGAGTAAAAGTATTGGCTCATCTCCCATTGACTTCAATGTTAAAAAAAGAGTTTAAAAAGCTGAATATTTCAAAAAGTATGAAATATTTTTTTAAAGTTGAAGGTTGCCCATCGATATATGTCTGAGGAGTGTAGGGTTTTGGAATAATGGCAAGTTTAAAACATTTTGGGGGGAGAATTTCAAGCACTGCTCCACTGTGTTTTGAGATCAAAGCACTCTAGACTTAACGAGCTGCTCCATCCACTCTGTTAAAATCTGAAAAAGGCCTCTCTACCAAGCTCCAATCTAAGTTCAATATCTCAAAAAGTGTAAAAGATATCAAAAATCTGAATAACAAGTTTTATAGCCCAAGGTATTGTGATCATTTGAAAGTAGGAATGAAGTGTCTAGCTGAAATTATGTGGAAGGAGAACCATTTGGCGCAAAGTGTAGGAAAAGAGGATTTGAAGGCATCTCCCATTGACTTCAATGTTAAAAAAAAGAGTTTAAAAAGCTGAAGATTTCAAAAAGTATGAAATATTTTGAAAGTTTCCCATCAATTTCTGAAAAGGCTGAATAGTTTAATATTTGAATGGTTTCTGTAGCTGAAAATAAGCTGAAGTTATAGAGAGTCAAAGTATTGGCTCATCTCCCATTGACTTCCATGTTAAAAAAATACTTTAAAAAGCTGAATATTTCAAAAGTATGAAATATTTTGAAAAAGTTGAAAGTTTTTCATCGATTGCTGAATAGTTTAATAGTTGAATGGTTTCTGTAGCTGAAAATAAGCTGAAGTTATAGAGAGTCAAAGTATTGGCTCATCTCCCATTGACTTCCATGTTAAAAAAATACTTTAAAAAGCTGAATATTTCAAAAGTATGAAATATTTTGAAAAAGTTGAAAGTTTCTCATCGATTGCTGAATAGTTTAATAGTTGAATGGTTTCTGTAGCTGAAAGTAAGCTGAAGTTATGGAGAGCTAAAGTATTGGCTGAAATAAAAATAATAACTAGAAAATGCATTTCCTGCAGAAAATGCGAGTGAATGCTGTAAACTGTGAACATTTATGGCTGAATTTAGATGGAAATGCAGAAAAAGCTGAATATGTTATTAGCTGAATGGCTGCTGCTTGTGGCAAAAAAAAGGCAGAAAAAGCTTAATATAAAAAAAAAAGGTATAAACAAAGACATGTATAGCCTTGATGTCCTGAAATAGCTGAATAATGTAATAGTTGAATGGTTTCTGCAGCTGAAAATAGGCTGAAGGAGTTAAATATCAGATGTAAGTAGTAGTGAATGAATTTGTATTGAAGAGCATCTTGCAGGTTGTTATTTTTTCTACATTTATGCTTAAACTTGCTTGAAAATTACAATTTAAAAAAAGTGAATGCAGGATTTGATATGTTTTACGAGACATAAGGGCAGGAATTCAGAGGGAAAGGAGCAATTTTGAGCTCTGCTCTTAAAAACGGCTTTTTTTTAAGGTCATACGTCAAACGCGTCATATTACATCACACAGGGGACACATCTTCGCTCTCTGACCGCGGGTATAGTAGAGTTGCGTTGAGTAGAGCGGTTGTGTTTTAAGGAGCTGGTATTTTTTGGTAGTTTTACATTGTATTTCACCATTTGTAATCATGGTGCAGTATTGTGTTTGTGCAGGTTGCACAAATACCAGCCTGTCAGGACATCGAGTCCACAGTAAAAAGGACCGGAGCTAGCGTTCGTCCCTGGGTGCGTTGTGCATCCACCTCCCTGCAGCACATACTCTCCACAGCTTTATCAGGAAACCGTATTACTTCTCTCCCCCCCCCCCCCCTTCGCTGCTCTCTCTCTCTCTCCCCTCCGGTACACGGCACCGTAAGACATAGTGTGGCGTTGCATTAGGGAACGCTGTGGTGGCTGTACTGCTCCAACCGTCTCCTTTGTGTTTGTTTGTTTCCCCCTGTCTGTGTTGTTTGTGTGTGCGTGGTGGCTGTCACTCCTGGCTCCCGGCTCAACCTCCACTCACCTGCTGCAATCAGCTGTGCACCCCCCCCGACTACACACCTGCTTTCCATCAAGCCATTTACAACGACATATCAACGGAGGCTCCACAACCTTTCTCCGCCAGATCGTCAAGTATCAGCCGTATCTCGCGTCTCTCCTCCTGTACACAGCACCGTAGTGTAGAGTTGCATTAGGTAACGCGAGATACGGCTGATACTTGCGCATTAGTTTCTGTTATGGATCAGTTATGAGAAAACCGTGTTTCATGGTGAGCATTGTGTTGCCATGGCAACGGCATTTGAAGAAATCTCAAAACTTTCCCGTAGATGTCTTCACGGCTGGACCGTTAGCACACATGTGAAGTTTGAGCACTTTTTGAACATTTTCATAGGAGTTATACATTACATTAGAAGATTACACTACTCTCTCGTGTGTGTGTGTGTGTGTGTGTGTGTGTGTGTGTGTGTGTGTGTGTGTGTGTGTGTGTGTGTGTGTGTGTGTGTGTGTGTGTGTGTGTGTGTGTGTGTGTGTGTGTGTGTGTGTGTGTGTGTGTGTGTGTGTGTGTGTGTGTGTGTGTGTGTGTGTGTGTGTGTGTGTGTGTGTGTGTGTGTGTGTGTGTGTGTGTGTGTGTGTGTGTGTGTGTGTGTGTGTGTGTGTGTGTGTGTGTGTGTGTGTGTGTGTGTGTGTGTGTGTGTGTGTGTGTGTGTGTGTTCAAAAGCATTGCAATAGCTTCCATGTTAAAAAAAGCTGAATATTTTGAAAAAGTTGAAAGTTTCCCTTCATGTGTTGAAAAGGCTGAATAGTTTGATATTTGAATGGTTCCTGCAGCTGAAATTAGGCTGAAGGAGTTAAATAAAGATATTAAATGTAAGTAGTAGTGATTGAATGTTTACAAACACCTGTGTGTGTAAACCCAGAGATCAGAGGGATCCATGGTATCTGCTCTGATTGGATGATGACATCACTCGCGTGTGTGGCTCCAATCTGCCCAGCAACACCATGACATCCAACTGCAGCACTGAGTCCCATAAGAATGCATTGGGGATTATATCTGACAATTTTTCCACCTGTTCAAAAACTATGGCTCTTATATGGCTCCCATCCGCTCTAATGTTAAAATCTGAAAAAGGTCTCTCCGCTAAGCTCCAAACTAAGTTCAATATCTGAAAAAGTGTAAAAGATATCAAAAATATTTTATACAAGTTTTATAGCTGGAGTTATTGTGATCATTTGAAAGTTGGAATGAAGTGTGGCTGAAATTATGTGTAAGGAGAAGCATTTGGCGCAAAGTGTAGGAAAAGTGGATTTGAAGGCATCTCCCATTGACTTCAATGTTAAAAAAAGAGTTTAAAAAGGTGATCTAATCACCTGCCAAGTATTTTTGAAAGTGCCTGCCCTTTCCAAATGGCTTCCGATGGAGCTTTCCTAGATGGTTTCTGAGTCAGGTTAGTAATGTCCGTTTCATGTAAGTTTAGTTCTTTCACTCGTAGCTCGGGCTGCGGGGGTGCTAGAGACGGGAGCACGTTGATGCAACCTTAAAGATACACTTTATCAATCCCTTCCAGCAGTTGTTCTCAAACTTTTTCTGTCAGGCCCACCCCCCTTTGGAAAAAAAAAAAATGTAGGCCCCCCCCCCCAACACAAATATTCAGGCTCAGTGGCGGCGCCAGAGATTTATTTTGGGGGTGCTGTTGGGTAGCTTGACGTTTCATAGAGGGTGCTTTTAGGGTTTCCCATTAATGTACCGGGCGCTACAGTGGAATTTTCTACTGCAACAATCCCCACACGCACATACACAGTGTACCCGCGACTGTTACAATGAAGGCTCGATAATCAGTTCACGGCATGTGTGGACCACACATAGGGGGGTCCGGGGGCAAGCTCCCCTGGGAAGATTTTTAAATATTGGAAGTTAAAAGCATCAATCTGGTGCACTTTGAGAGCAAAATGAAGAGATCTATGGATACATCTCATACACCCATTTGAAACACAACTGTAAACAGATTTACTATTTCTTTATGGATATTTTACAAATCACCCTTTTAAACTTTATTCTTTTTTTAATGCAGGGTGTCCGCGGGGTCTTAAAAAGTATTAAAAGTTGATAAATCAATTTAGCGAAAATTAAGGCTATTAAAAAGTATTAAACGGCATTTTCCAAGGTATTAAGAAGTCCCACAGCAACGACAACATGAAACACCCTTTAATTTACTGAAACGACATGTCGGGAAACCCCCTCAAGGCGGCCCCATGCATAGCGCGCCGTAAAATGCTGCTTCTTATTTTAAGTTTCGTTGCATTGCTCCGCTCTGTGGGGGGGGGGGGTGTAAGCCCTATATGATAATTTTCTGATAACGATGAAATAGCCCGCCTCCCACTCCCCACTTCTCCTGCTGCTGCTGGGCTGTCAGAAGAGTGGGAGGAAAAGAGAGGCAGGCACCGTTTATTAAATATTATTATACAGAGAACAGAGTCATTATCTATTTGTTTTAAAGCTCAATAAATAACAAAAGAAGACCTCTGATCGGCACTTTTCTAATTTTGTACGGCTGATTTAAACTTTAACGGACATGTTGACCGGCGGAACATTTTTTTTTTACGGAAACTCTGCCGCACAGTTCCCTCGTCCCTTGGAAGTGGCGGAGAGGTGGGTGTTTTTCATCTGCTGGTGGACTACCTGAGAGATATACAGCAGGAGAACACGCCGTCCACCGCGGAGAATAAACAGAAGGGCAACCATGCTCCGGGGTCTTCTTCGCTGCTTTTGGTGTATTTTGTGGTGGCAGCTGCGCCACTTACAGGCCTGGCATATGTACTACAGCGTTTCCAGCATTTCCAGCGGTCTAGTGTGAATGGACACATTAATGAATCAAATGCGTGTGAACGGAAGACTTTTTTGTGTTTGCGTATGCGTTTTACCGTATGCGTCCTCATGGGGCCGGGGTCTAAGCCAAACTATATCCGGTCACAGAGATCTGCTATTTTAAAGTAAAGTCAACACATATCGACCCTAATATAGTCTATATTAAGAACGAGAAAAGTCTTAACATATATATCGTTTTTTGTAAACATATGACAAATGTGTGAGGGTGATGACGTCAGAGCATCGTCCTATGTGCCAGGGCTTAGCCCCGGACAGCCCCAGCCCAATTTAAACCCCTGGGTATTTGTGAGGGAGCTCCTATATGGCATTACCCCGCTGAAGCGCACCAAAGTTTAATATATTTCATAGTTCAAAGTTTTGTCAATTGTTTTGTTTATTGGTCAAATACTGGTTTCTAATGGTTTCTGAGGAGTTTTACTGGAATGAAAGAGCACAGAGTACAGAAGCAACAAAGCAGCATACTGCATTAAACCTGACCTTCACAGAGAGGTTGAAGTTCATGTGGAGAGGAGGCTTCAGTAGTCTGTCTGCACTCTGTTTAGTTGTGCTATCTTACAATCAATATAGTCAATGTGAGGTAAAGTGTGTAACCGGTTAGAACTCAAAGTTGCGATGAGGTCTTAAAATGTATGGAAAGGGTCTTAAAAAAGGTCTTAAAAGGTATTACATTTGACCTCAGGATTTCTGCATATACCCTTTAATGTCATATAGTATTTCATACCTGTTTTTAATTTATTCTCTTATTTTTTTACAACTATAATAATGATCCTATAAACGTGAGCCTCGGAAATAATTGTTTACATTAATGGTGACCAAAACGTTTGAGACCCACTGAGATAACACTGAGAGTCCTTTAGTTCACTGAGTCTCTCAGTCTGACAGGAGAAGACTCTCCTCCACTATGTTTTTGAAAAAACTCCTTCTATCCGTTAGCGTATCTCGCTAGCACCAGAAGCTAACAACAACGATCTCCGGTACCGGTGCGCTCTCTCTCTCTCGCTCGCGCACGCACACAAAATGGCTCGTTCCACACACACAGAGCCGAGCTTTAATGAAACACAGAGACCCAGACGTAATAGTACTTTACTGTATCATATTATTTTCGAATCAATCATTTTTCAAAATATGATTTATTTATTTATTTTTATCTTTTTTTTTTTTAATAACCATTTTTCCTCCTGGTCTCTCACGCCCCCCCTGTCATGCCTCTGCGCCCCCCTGGGGGGGCGAGCCCCCCACTTTGAGAACCACCACCTTACAGGGACATTTCTTTCCCCACTCTGTTGTGTTTACACACACAGGGGAGGATATACATGCACACACACACAACCACATGCAGATAGGAGAGGTGGCAGAGCAGAGAGGCTGCCAGGTACCCGGCGCCAAGGGAGCAGTTTCAAGGTTAGGTGCCTTGCTCAAGGGCACCTCGGCAGTGGCCTTGGAGGTGAACTGGCACCTCTCCAACTACCAGCTTTTTATTTATTTTTTGTCCGATCGGGACGTGAACCGGTGATGCTTCGGTTCCAAGACCAAGACTGAGCCACTGCCACCTTTTTTTTAACTTATGATCTAATATACCCGTGTGTAATCTTAAAAAACGGATATAACGGTAGACTCATTAAATTGTGAAGATTTGTATATTTACAGTGACTGTTGCAAAAACCAAGCAGCTTATAAACCTCTTAAGCCCCAAGCCTGTTTTTCAGGTTTCAGGCTCGAAAATGACATTCCCAGAACAAATGACCATATCTTCCCTTCTAAAAGGGTTAAATTAATAATCTTTTTTCTCAAAGTAATGATAAACCTGTGAATTGGATGTAGAAAAGTCAGAATCAATATAGATGTTTTTTATTTTAAAGAAAATTCAGATTGAACATGGTAAAAAACTGTAGTTATATAGTTATTATAGTGAAAACTACCCTTGGATGATGGGTTAGTAGACTAAAAGCTTTAGGAATCCAAAGTACAACATATGATAAGTACCCTGCATCAAGATTGATGCAAAACAAGTGATATTTGACATTTTTAGAGAGGTTTAGCAAAAAAAAACCTCTTCTGGGGCCATTTGGGTGGATTTTTCTTATCTCTGGCCCCCCTTGTTCGATTTTGACACTTGACATCTCTTTCCGACTGTTAGAGCCAATATAATCCAAGGGAAATCGTCCCGCACACACTCATGTAAAAAAAAAAAGTGACGTCTTTGCGCATTCAATGAAGCTACGTAGGAATGGTAGGAATGGCCTGCTCTACTATTTTAAAACTGAATTGCAGTTTTATTGCTTATAGATTATCAGAACATTTCAAAGGGGACACAGCCACATTGGATATTAACCTATGGATTAACTACAGCATCGTTGTTATCGTTTTAATGCCATTGAAGACCAGTTTAGACCAGACAAAGACGAAGGTAAGCCATGTTACCGTTGTGGGCTACCTAGCACCACATGTTTTGATGTACGTTTTTGTTGATAACGTTGCACGTTTGTATCTTTCAGTGTTGAGGTGGGCACCGTTAGATTCTGTGTCTTTACGATCATAAACGATGTGTTGGATGTGCTGCCAGGATAAGTAATAAGGGAGCTAGGAGTGATTTTCGGTGCACTAATAGGTTAGCATTTTTTGCTCGGGGCTAATCCAGAGGCTCACTGTTAGCATTGTGTGTTTTTTTTTAAAAATGAAAAAGATCAGTTAAATGAGTTTGTTCCCGTTATATGGATATAACATATTCATAGTTTATTAAATATTAAGGTTCCTTAGACGTTGTTTCCTGCAAATGACGTGATTTCAGCCCCGGAACCGGGTCCGTGGGGCTTAAGAGGTTATAAACATCAGATTTAAAAATGAATAGAGGTTTTACAAACAAATAAATGCCACTTGTGAATGTTATTACAGTTTGAGAGATGATGACACCAATACAGGCCTGGAGTTTATTTATTTGGGAATAATTACGAATTGGTTAAATTTTTTTAACATAAGTTGTTCAGCACTACACTCGAGTGATGCCACAATAACTGTGGTTAACAGATTCATGTAGTCTCTGGGACATCTTCAGCCTTCAAGCACTGATGAACTAAAGGTAGTTTTGAAAGGCTTTGAAAAAATATATACTTCAACAGTGTGGATGAGAAAGCCCAGTGAAACCCTGGCTCATATTTCTGCAAGCGTGTGGTTATAGATCGATACACTTTTTGCATTGTAATTAGGGGCTGAACGATTAATCGATTTTAAATTGAAATCGCGATTTTAAATGATGCGATTATCAAATCGCAAAGCCTGCGATTCTTTTTTAACATTTTCTTTAAAAAAAAAAAAATTTACAATTTTTTTTCCATGTGTGTCAGTCATCCACACCAATCAGAAGTGCTGTGCTCCACATGTACCAGCTATTGTTAACCACTCAGAAGTGGCCCATGATAGAAGGTGATAGACAGATTGATCCAATAGGCGCGTTCACACCGCAGTACTTTTCCCACAAAGGTTCATGAGAACTTAGTTCATCAGAACTCTCTAGTTATCATGAATTAAGTACAGATTGCGTTCACACCAGAATAAGTCCCTGAGGGAAGATTAGGCAAATGAAACCGCTGTCGTCACTTCTTCTTCTTCTGCTTTGGGTTTACTGGAGCACCGCAAACAACTTCACGGCGTATACTGCCACCCGGAGTCGCCGGCCGGAAGTCCCCGGAGTTGGGGAAGGCTTCAGTAGAAGCTGCTGGGACTCCCAGCAGCTTCTACTGAAGCCTTCAGAGTAAATCGCCAGAACGCCGAAACCTCCTCATCTCCACCGCTCCCATGTTTTATTTTGTGTTGCCATAAGTTAGTCTCTCTGCGTTTCTGCTCTGGGCTAATGCTAATCATGCTAATGCAAGGATAATAAAATGGCGGCTTCGCAAAACTTTTTGGGAGTTTGACGGGGCGTGGTTTGCATTCCTCCCAGCCAATCAGACATAGGAACCTTTTTCTCCCACGGAAGTACCTGCTCTCTAGCAGGGACTACAAAGGAGGTGAAAAGGTTCTCATTAACTAATTTTAGTTCCTGCTCTTTTTGGTGTGAACGCGACATTTCGGAACTATATCGGAACTAAAGTGGGAAAAGTACTGCGGTGTGAACGCGGCTAATCACCTGCCAAGTATTTTTGAAAGTGCCTGCCCTTTCCAAATGGCTTCCAATGGAGCTCTCCTAGATGGTTTGGTGAAACAAACCATCTGAGTCAGGTTAGTAATGCTCCATCACATGTGTTACATCTATTACAGGGTGAATCTTAAACTGAAGCTTGACTTTAAAGCAACCCAACGGAAGTTTCATGTAAGTTTAGTTCTTTCACTCGTAGCTCGGGCTGCGGGGGTGCTAGAGACGGGAACATGTTGATACGACCTTCCTAGCCGGAGTCATGGCCGGATTTTACAATAAACTTACGTTGGGTCGCTTAAAAACAAATATCGCAAATCGCAATCGCAATATTTGTCGGAAAGATCGCAATTAGATTTTTTTCCCAAAATCGTGCAGCCCTAATTGTAATCAGATGAAATTCATTCTAATTACACTCTAAAACAGGGGTGCCCAATACGTCGATCGCAAAGGTAGTCTGTGTGGGGGCCTCACCTTGCGGAGGGAGCCTCATCTGAATTGCAAATGCGGCCCACCTTTATGCGCTTATGCGGCGCAATTGGTGTAAGCATAGTTTCTCCGCCACTGCGAGGTTTCGGCACTCGCAGTACACTAGCCCCCCACCCCCCCGGTCGACGACGCTCGCGGCACAGAGGGCCTCAAGACTTTGCGTGGGGCCCACTTTGACTTGGTCATTTTAAAAGTAGCTCCCAAGCTGAAAAAGTGTGGGCAGCCCTGCTCTAAAACATGTAAATGTGGCATTTCAATATGTTATTTAAAGGCACACTGCAGGTAGCTACCATGGGGACTCTTTCAACCAAAAGCAATGTGATTTTTCCTTTGGGTTTTTTCGGAACATAGCAGAAAATAAGACCTGTAGCAAAACACTGTTGACTATATATTTACATGCCTTGTTCAGCAGGATTATCATAATCTGACCATATTTACTGATTTTCTTTATTGAAATCTAGACGTAAAGAACAAATAATAAGGCTATAAACAAACTGCATCACGGTCATGTTTATTACATTACATGTCACTTGTTAGACGCTTTTATCCAAAGTGACTTGCACACTCAGTACTGTGGGCAATCCCCACAGGAGCAGTTTGGGGTGAACGACATGCTGACTGCAGTGGGACTCAAACTGGCTATCCTCTGATTCGAAGATCAGCGCACTAACCCACTGCGCCACACGCCTCCCTATAGTTTATCACCACCACTAAGCTAAAGGTGGCTAATGTTAGACGTAATGATATTTAGTAGTCTCATTTAGTCACTTACTAGCAACCAGGATAAAAGCTTCAGATATTCAAGAGTGTTGTACGTTACTTTTGTACTTTTTGTCAAAAAACAGAACCTTGTCGGCTTGTGGTAACCACAGACCTTATTTTTGGTATCTAACCCAAAACATGTACAAAAAACAGACTTCGAGACAGGAAGTGCTAACTCATTTCGGGGTGTTAGTACTATTCTCCTCACTTCTTATTCAAACATAGCATATCACAGGAGCATCATATAAGTTCTGTGTTTCCTCCGTGTCCCCCTGCAGGTTCGTGGTGGGTTCCAACAGGGTGATCTTCATGCTGCGGGACGGCAGCTACGCCTGGGAGGTTAAAGACTTCCTGATCTCCCAGGAGCGCTGCGCGGACGTCACCGTGGAGGGACAAGTGTTCCCCGGGAAGGCCGGCAAAAAAGACGACAGCAAAGACAAGCAGCCCAATGAAGTCAACACTAAGAAGAAGGGCGAGAAGAAGTCTGAGAGCAAGAAGCCTCACCTGGAGGGAAACAGCGCCGGCCATCTGAAACAGGAGCTGTGATGGAACGGCACGCAGAGTGAGGACTCACAGGGTCTTCTGTCCCGTGGTGATGGGCTGCAGGAGCATGTGACGATGCCTTTTCCGGGTCCTCGGACAAGAACATTTTGGAAATCATTTTTCTGCCACAGAGTGAAATGCTCTTTAAAATCAGTGCTGTCTGGTTCCTTTAGTTACTTGTTATTGTCCTAATATCGTCAGATGAAATCCATTACTTTTTATGTTGTTTTGAAAGGTACTCGTGGCAACAATTATAAACCTTATTCATTTCTTTCTGTGATAAAAGCCATGCTGAGTGAATGAAGTGTCTCCTGTAGACACATTCTAGTTATTGATCAGACCTGCAGCTCTTGGTGTGTGTTATGTTTGTTCACATCCAGCAGCATTTCAATATTTCACACACAAGTAGCACCTGCATTTCTGTTTGATTTTTCACAGAATATGAGAATAAAACATTTTTTTATACAATCACATGAGATGTCCTTCATTGTGTAGTCTAAAACTGAACATTCTAAAGTATCTGATTGGCTGTGTTCATCCTGGGCCAGGGCTAAGTTATTAGACAAAAAGGTGTGTGTTGTCTGGTAACTGTCATGGTTTTTCTGTTTCGACATGACTCAGTCAGGCCTGTGAAGAAACTTCTTTTTCCAGTTTGATGGGAAAGTTTTCTATACTAAGGTAATAAAAAATATAGCTTTTGTACTGCTGTCCGTATTCCCCATTGCGGTGTGTAAGTGAATTGCACTCTAATTTTCACTTCTAAATATCACTTTAAGTACATTGATACAAAAGACACATCACCTTATGCATTATGCTGAATGATGTCGATCCATTAAATTCCATCTCAGAGCTCGACATTATAAATGGCCCTCAGGCCCGGAGGCACTGATTAAACACCCCGGGCCAGCTGAACGTACCTTCCACTTGCCTGCTCGGGCCACTCAAAATATTACTTAAAAATATAACAGTAAGACAAAAATTCACATTGACCTGTGGTATTGGTATTTTGACAAGCAGTTTTGTTAAATTGTTGTTACTGCTACAACATAGCATTTTGTGAGGCGGACGTCGGTATTGGATGAAAGGCAGAGCTGTCACCGGAGGAGTTAAAGGAGAGTGACAGGGAGTATGAGAAGAAGAGGGAGAGAAAGTTTCAGCCACACTGGCTTGATAGGTTTGATGCCAATATAAACAAGGTCTTTTTTCGGCTCTGTACATCAATGCTGACCTGCTGACAAGTCAGTGAAGAGTAGAAAATATAAAGGTATATTCGGTATAGGGAAATGTCCCAGCAGTTTAGGATAATGAATGTTATAGGCTACTATAACTCATTACTTAGCCATTATATGTCTACCTCCTGATAACCAAAGGAAAGCAGAAAGCGCATTTAAAAAATAATAAAACTCATAGCAGAAATGTCACCGTCAACAATGACCACAATATAATTATTTTAGGAAACCAAATATGAACAATTGCTTTATAGAAATATATAGTAGCTAGTTATAGTGGCTATATACTTATCTACATATGATATTCAAGTAGCAGATCAGATATGAGATTTGTGCTTGTTTAGGGACTCTCCACTGTTCTAGGGCCAGGTATCAGAGCGCTCCACATGACTGGTCAGACAAGGTATGTTTAAGGACTGCTCCTGGGCCAGTGGTATTGAAAATCTACTGGCCAGTCGAATTTTAACCCTAATTTTATTTAGGTGTTAATGCAGGTATATTCACTTCATAAAAGCCAAACCAAGTACTATTGCATAAGTTTAAAATTCTTTTTGGTGTGAACGCGACATTTCGCAACTATATCGGAACTAAAATGGGAAAAGTTCTCCAGTGTGAACGCGGCTATTGTCATTCAAACTAGCTGCACCTTTACCAGCTTTGAGAACACTTTCATGATCAATGATTATAAAACATATCATATATATTATTCTGAAATGGACCAATCTGCACAATGACTACTTTTACTGTCGCTACTTTCACTATATTTTGATGAAAATACTTTTCTACTTTTACTTGAGGAACATTTTGAATGTCGGACTTTTAATTTACACTCTGGTTCTTCTACTTAAGTACAAGATCTGAGTACTTCTACGACCTCTGCTTTTTACTTATATTGATTTTCTTATTTTAATTATTCAAGAAGACCTGTTCCTATAGTAACAAAATTGACATATTGTTCACATAACCTAAACAGCTGAATGAGAAATTACAGAACATTTTATTTGACGGATTTCATGATGGTGGATTAATGACTATTTGAAGTGGGGGCTGAAATCAGTGTTTTAAGTTGTTTAAATACAGCAGCCCATAGTACAGTTTACAACCTTCCCATTTTCTTGTTTGTTTTTGCTGTGTGCTTTGCAATATTATGTGTAATGCAGTGAGTAAATAGTCCCTGGTGCTTCTGATCTGTGATTTACCCCCACCTGCTGCTGAGAGTAGGAAACTTGATACACATATTACACTTTTTTCAAGAAGACACTGTGGTATTTTGCTTTTGTTTTGGATAAATACATGTGCAGACACAGCGTCATTCAGACAAACATCATTTATTTCTGTACAAAAGTCCTGAAAGAAATTCAAAAAAAATGGAGCTTCATTACTTTACAAGCCCAAGCAACATATACAACACATCCAGGTGAACAGTGAGAAGAAGCCAACTATACCAAGTGTCATATTCCTGTATGCAGTATGAGTGTCTGCTACAAACCTTTAAATGGGTCTATATGGTTTCTTACATACACTGTACATACAGGACAGTATGAAATCAAATGCAGGTATGTTCATCAAATACAAGCTGGCCCTTGTAGATTGGATACACTGTGTCTGTACAATAAATAAGTATAAAATATAACTCTTAGCAATCTGTGGATTTTTAAAAACACATTAAACATACAAAACACTAAATTACTGTGACGACATCCGAAAAAAGACCAGCTATTTCGGCATGGGGAGGGGATTTATTTTTACCACCAAACTGAAAGAAAGATCTCTTTGTAAGTTTGAAAAGAGAAAATTGCACATTTAAACATTCCTTGACTTAACATTTAATTGAATCTTTTATATTTCGATGGACTTCTTGCTGGTTCACTCCACAGATGGATGGATCACAAACACAGATATAGAAAAAACACTGGAGGAGAACATCACAATATCAAGTGCTCGGAATGAAATAGATAAACAACCATGGGTCTGGATGCAAAACACTTAACATTTCTCTTTTTGTTTCTTCTTCTTCTCTTTTCTCTCTTTTAACAGTTTTTTCAAACAAAGCAGGCATATAACCAAGCAAAGAAACACTCCACACCACAGAGTCCCTGCATGGGAAGATGCTCGCTGAAGTACAAACTCTAGACATGCGTTAGATTAGCTAGCTCACGCTTGTAGCATTGCTCCCTCTGCTCGTATACAGGCTTGCAGTCGCATTATCAAAACGCCAAGCAACTGACGGTCTATTGAAGAATCAGCCAGTCATTAAACAAGTATCAAACAACTAGGATGGAAACAGACTCTTGGAAATATTTGTTGTTAAATAATCAATATAAATGAATAAATGTGAATAATCTAATATTGTTGTTGTTATCTTCCTCTAATGAAACCTCAATTATACAATATTTTTTTACGAGACATAATACTCAGCTCTTTTACTTCGGTAAAAGTAGTCATACCACAGTTTTAGAAATACTCAAGTCAAAGTCCTGCATTTAAAGGCCTCACTTTGCGTTTGGGGTGTGATCTATAGGTTTGTGTGCATGTAAAGGTACTACAAAGGCTGAAATCCCTGTGTTCCTCCAAAGGGACTTTCTCTCCATCGAGAATCCCTCTTGGTTGTACGTTGCTCTATTATGGCAACAGCCTTCCCTATTCCATGTGCTTTGTCTGTTCATTGGTGCTCTTGAAAGAAGTCAATTTAGCGAGTTGAGGCTTTTGATCTGGAGGTATTTCACCCAGAACATGATGTAGGGTTTATACATCAGGCCTGCTAAATCTTCTTGATTACCATGAAAAGCTGAAGGATGTGGTCGAGGAAGGGGCATCTGGCCGATGTTGCTCCTTTTAAGGGTACAACACTCAATCTCTCGTTGAGCACTATACCCTACAACTGCCAATGTCTTCCCTTATTTGGAATGTAATAAACCCATCCAATCACTGTAATTTCTCTCAAGTTCTCTTTTTTTTCATTCTTCCCTCAATTAGTTCTATCTTCTCACAGCATCGTATAACTGTGCCATCGGTATGGAGTAAAAAGGTTTGATGTTCACACCGTGTAAATCTCCCTACCTACACGCTGACTTTGCCTGTGACTTTCCACAACCAACAATCACCTCCAATTCAACGATTGATTGACTTGGTGTTTGCAGAGGTGTGAGACTTTATCATTTTTCACTCTGTTCTGTTCCAGGCAATAAATGCCTTTCAGAAGAGAATGGCCGAAAGTGTGTGTTTATCAACACTTTGAAAACTATCACATCTCGCCCTTCTGCAAAGTCTTCGCCCTCCACTGATCTTCACCCTCCACTGAAAGACTTCCATTTTGCATTTAGACAGGTTCAAAACAACACATTGTAGGAACTAGATCATTTCATGCAAAGCTCGACCATATACATCACCAAACAGCTCTTTCTAACAGTGACTACCACACCACAGGGTATCAACATGTGGCTGTAGATGTCAGAATGCTGGGGTAAATCAATAGTGAAGCCTTTTAGAGGACTGTCTATGTTTCTATATCAAAGCTTTACAAGGTGCACCTTTATGTTGAACACATATTTACTTTCGCTCACAAGCTAAAATAAGGTCAACAAAATACTTCTATGAGATAAAGATAACAATAAAATGTTATGGAAAAACAATCAGGCTTATTAATCCATGGATGTATGAAGAGACCTGGAAACACCGTCGGATTCAAGACCCTGTTCATTCCTTTTAAAGTTGCTCAGTGGCGCATTAAGCACAAAATGGAGCAACTGGAGATTCAGAGAGTGACCGGCGACTTTGGCCGCTAGACTACTTGAGTTGTCTTTAAGGGTCCTCCGATTACCCGCTCTCGGCTCATTCAAATGAATAGAGGGAAAATATATGGCTTCAGATTGTTGCGCATGTTATAACTTCTAGACTCAATGATGTAAATAATGACTATAAAAGTCGTTGTACTGGGTAGTTCAAGTCAATTGGAACACTTTTTTTGGGGTCAACGACGTCACGGACTGAAACGACAGATGTAGTACCACCGTTTGGACACGACAAAAAATTCCCTTCTACTGCCAACGCACTTCCTTGGTCTGTTCTGTGCCACTGTTAGCTTAGCTGTTAGAATACAATATGGCCGCCAGAGAATCCCTCTACTGAATCTCTTACCCACTCTGACACACTTCATCGCTGTCCCTGGGACAGCTTAATCCCCTTTACATTACACAGAATCACATCATTCTTTCTCACCGCCAAACTTAAAATAAAAACACGCCACTGGTACTGGACAATGGCTTGGAGCAACTGACTATGCAGTGCTGGTAGTGTGTATGTGTACGTGGGCGCATTTTGGGGGGGATAGGAGGTGGTGGGGGTGGAATTGTGTTTAGTATATCCTGGGGGCTACTTAGTCTCTTGGTTGTCCTCCCCACTCTCATAGCTTCAACTTGTGGACCACAGGGATGGGCAGCACCTGATGGATCTTGGCTCGCTCGGAGTGTACTTCCATACGGATCCAGTCAGGGTGGAAGGAGCCCTTGAAGCCCACGAAAGCCATTTTATCTGCAGGAAAAACAAAAACAGCTTGTGAAATCCTCAGGGCGCAAGGTTGTTTTAGCGTTGATCTATGAATGTCCTTTTGCTTGATCAGATATGAGTAGTCCTTCCTTTTGGTTCCGCAGTTTTTTGATGGATGTGTACTTGTAATTCAACAAAGACAGTTTTGGCGGCCAGGTTGTCTCCTTTTACAACTGCTGACGATTAATAATATTCAAATAGTAATATTTGGACCTGGTTAAAATGCAACCAATAAAACAACAGGGCCATCAGCTGCATTTCTGTTGAAAATGCTATATGTTTTTATCAATGTATTTAACGTACATTGTAGCCACTGGGCAAATGTATCTCCGTAGACCTTGTTAAACTTATAGATACCTTTCAATTTGATACTTTTGTCTGCTCCAAGTCTTTCCAGGACTTTGGTCCAGGGTCCTCGGGTCAGCAGCCGGCCCTTGGACGTAATGAGGACGATGGAACTGAAGAAAGATTAAGAGAGACAGAGAGGGTTTTTTTGAAATCCCATTGAGTTGTAGTGGAGTAAAGTGCAGGTTACTCTTTTTGCACTTACAATTTGTAAGTTACAAACAATACTTGAGTAAAAGTACTGTCCACCACTGAAAATGCTGCTGCTGCTGTATTGTAGTTGAACAGAAACTGGTGTTTACCTGTCTCTCAGTCCGCTGACGTAGTTGTCTATCTGTGCAGGGATGCCCTGTAGGATGGAGTTCCTGAAGCTTTTGTTCTCCACCAACTTCCCATCATGCCCGTCAATTACTGTCAGCTGCACCCCGTCTTCTGGTTGGTACATCTTCTTGCCGTTCACCTGTCACAACAGAGCCACTCGATTACACTACAGGACAGAACTAAACATTGCATTAATGTTGAAGTGGCTATATGTCATGGGTGCACAAGGGAAATTGTGTCCCTCTATGACGCTCTCTAAATATTGTACATTGTCAGCATTTCTGTTCTGTAGCCCGTAACCATTGGTTGCAGTCTTCAACCAAAGTGCGTGTGTGTATGACAAAAAGATTATACCTCAGTAAAGGCAAAGTCCTCCTTGATGTGGAAGAACCGAGTGCTGTAGGACTCCAGGATGACTTCCAGGAAGTGTTCTGGTGATTGCTGAGAGTAAACAGGCAAATAAACAGAGTTGGAATTAATGCACAACATTTGGCATTTCACAGAAGCAATTTAAACACTCACTCGCCACACTTTCAATCACAGAGCTAAGAGAATGATTTTACATTTCCAAGGACTGCTGTAGGGAAATTAAGATTTGAGTAGCAACACAAATTAAAAAAGCAAGAAAGTGGCTGGATGTATAGTTGAAGAGGATGTAAATAAGGTTGCAAAAAATGGGCATTCATTACATTTTATTTCTACGGATGTACATGCCTACAAAGTTTTAAACAATTGTTTGTTTCTTTTTTTTGTTATTTGTTTCTTATTTTCAGAAAAAGATTGAGACAATACTACAATGCGAGTTGGTTAACCCTTAAATGGTTTCTGTATCCTGGGCCATACATTCATTTGACAGGCTGTGTCCATTTGTAATATGGTCGTAATAACAGTGTAATTACGGTGTAAGGTGGGTACAATAGGGTGTAATATTGATTTTGCATGCCTTTAAGGGTTGATGTTCTTCTGAAGGCATGAACAGTACCACCACTACAACTGCCTTTATTTACAGCAATGTGAAATATATTCTCACCAGCCTGGCATTAGGTATCTTTCTGGGCATGGGCACATCCACAACGGGCATCTCAGCGTGTCGGGGGTAGGCCTGGGCCATGCAGTTGCTGGGGGGGCTGCCTTTGGGGATGACGGCGGTGATCTTCACCCTCTCACAGCCCTTTGCAGAGCAGAAGGCAAACTGCTCCCTCTCGTTGTGAGCCTTCACCTTCAGGAAGAGCAGACTGCAACACACAGGAAAGCTTTGTTATAAACACATATCATCTTTTGAATAATCATAAAAACATATGTATCTCATAAATATAAATCTCCACACATCATTTTCAGCAAATATCTTATAGTTACATGAAAACTAATTCTTCATTAGAAGACAATTCCCTAATACATAACATTTTTTGTTTTTCATTAGAAATATCCCCCTTTATTATGGTTTATAATGGTTTATAATAGTGTTATCAGTAATGTTTTCTTGTGTGAGGCAAACTAATGTAGTGTTGTGTGTTAGTATTTGTGTTTCTGTGTGTGTTTATTTGTATTTGATACTAAGTGAGGTCCGATAACAGGGAGCACACCAACGGCATGGGCCACCAACAGTTTTCGGGCTTGTGTGTGTGTGTGTGTGTGTGTGTGTGTGTGTGTGTGTGCGCGTGTGTGTGTGTGTGTGTGTGTGTGTGTGTGTGTGTGTGTGTGTGTGTGTGTGTGTGTGTGTGTGTGTGTGTGTGTGTGTGTGTGTGTGTGTGTGTGTGTGTGTGTGTGTGTGTGTGTGTGTGTGTGTGTGTGTGTGTGTGTGTGTCTGACCCAGTGTCCTCCTCCCAGTAGTAGTATCCTCGGGCCAGCTGGGAGTGGTTGACCTTGTCCATCTGTGTGGTCCTCATGAAGACGCCGGTCTTGCGGGTCTGCTTGGCCAGGCGGTTGTGGATGTCGGCGATGACGGTGAAAGTGGTGCCTTGTGGGTAACAGAGGCCAACGTTGATCCAGTCATTCCTGAAACATCCCAAACAGAGCAATACAGTACGGATTTTATTTCACAGCAAATCTTCTTTTCACATCGAGCGAACAACACACACTGTTATTATTAGTTCTACCTTTATTTAATCAGGGGTACCTGAACAAATTACTTGATCAAAAACATATAAAGAAAATCATATTTTAATAAATATTTGTTTCAACAACTTAAAAGGAAAAAAAGATACTATGGCTTTAGCTTGTCTGCTAAATATATAGTTAACTGAATATATTTTTGTGATTTTCTTACCATTGGCTTAACAAAAAGTAGATTGATGATCAAAATAACTGCTCAAGTAAGTGATAATGAAATATAGGGCACAGCTGGGGTGAAATGGCATTAAAATATGTGGTGTGAAAATATGGAAGCGTAACTTATGTTCATGTGAATGGGTGGGAAATGGTTATAATGCTATTATTTTACTGGTCCGGCCCACTTGAGATGTATGTGGCCCCTCAACTAAAAGGAGTTTGAGACCGCTGCTTTATAGAAACAGCCACTTGTGCGGTTTTCCTCTGTGACCTGTAGATGGGGCCATTGGCCATTTCATCCATTGAAATAAACTGGCTCCACAATAAGGGGGTTGTTAAGATGACAACTGGCTTTCATGTAGTTAAAGTAGCTTCGAACTTCACTGGAAACACCCTCTGAAGGGAGGAGCGCACCGCGAGGCGCTCCACATTCTGTGGGGCTCTTGATAAATAGCAGAGTGACAGGAATGAGCTGAGAGCCCTAATCCGTTTACTGCCCTCACCAAGAAGTCTCTGAGGGACATCAGGAGCATTTGCAGAAAGCATTTAGTAGGAACCATTGTCCAAAACCGAATTAATGTTGGCAGTTGACTTCCCATGTAATCTTTCACAATAACATGTATGTCTCCCTCTGTCTGTAGTCTTTCTGGATAATAATCTGTTTGGACACACCATACAGTGGGGGACATTTACTCGAGTACTGTTCTTAGATACGATTTTTAGTTGTCCACGTTATGCTATTTAAGACTGATCTCATTCTATGATATTTGTTAGTTGCTATATTACGCATATTAATGACATCCTTATATTTGTAAAGAAGATGAATGGCAGATGTTGCTGTACTTTCATAACCGATCATTAAACAATGTATACAAAGATTTCTATGACCCCCCACTTGTAACCCTACTGGTTGATGGTACCTCGTCTTATTCTCTGCATCTTCTACCCTGTCTACCAAGATAAGTTGCATATAATAACAACTTAATAAACTTTGTTTTAATTGTATACTATTATGTTTTATGTCCTGATATTATATATATGTATTGGTTATTTTTGTTAACCCTCCCTGTGGACGTTTTTGAACATTTTTTACATTTCATTTGGCAATAACTTTGGTTGTGTTGGTGAAAATGGCCTGCTTATTTGTAACAAGGCTATTTCTCGATTTATTTTGGAATTCCAATCAAACATTTTCAAATGGGCCTTTAATTCACTGTGTAACAAATCGACTACGCTAATTGACCATTCGGGACAACAATGTCCACTGCAAAAGACTTTGATAAAAACATTATATTAAAATATTTTTTAAACCACTTTTTTGGGTTTAATCTTTAATGCAACTTCAGCCCTAATCACAAATACCAAATATTAAATTATTTTCAGAATTTTAATCCTTTAACTGCCAGTTTGAAAACATGAATTTGCTTTTTCTATGAAAAACGTGTACAAAAAGGCAGATACTTTCCATATAATAAATGTTGGGGGGTTGGCTTTTTTTATATAACAGTCTTGGAAGATTAGCTACAACATTGATTTTAGTGCATTATTACTTTTTGCTCAGAATCAGATTAAACAAAAAAACTCCCACATTAGACACTCGCGGACAAAACATTCCCATTCACTCCCATTATAACCACATCTTTTGATCTCTCAGCCATACCGGTATATAATCATGCATTTTGTAATGTCAGGGTTGTAGCGCCGAGAGACAGGGAGTCGAAGGTGGTGCAATGAAGGTGCAAAGTTGTCTTTATTCAAGAGCTCCAAAGGACATGTTGACGGGTCGCAGCCCGGGACGACAAGAGAGCTAAGAAAAGAAGGGCACGCAGTAAGTACACAGGAGGTACCGTAAGCAATAGTGTCCGTGCAGAACAATACCCCCAGCCTGTAGTTCCTAGATTGAATTATGTAAAACAGTGGTCACCACAGGGTTTTATTTTGGAGGAAAATAGTTCAATTTGTCATTTTTACTGTATATCACCAGATGTGACATTTTACCATTGAATTACATGCTTGTCATTTCTTGGTTTCTGGGCCTGTTGTATAATGGGGCCCTGCCAGCCATTGGAATACATGTATGCAACTATGATGTAGGTGTGTTGGTATGGATGTGGAAGAGTGGTATCAGCTGAGAAAATGTGTGTGTTTGTGTGTGTCTGTATGTCAGAGATGGAGTACTCGAGTCCTGGACTCGGACTCGAGTCGGACTCGAGTGCCGATTTGCGGGGGACTCGTGACTCGACTCGGACGCTGATTGACGCGACTCGGACTTGGCCTCGTGAATTCTCGCGCACGATGACTCGGACTCGGCTTCTGAATTATCGCGTACGCTGACTTGGACTCGTGAATCTTTCCCCCCACGATGACTCGGACTTGACTTGTACATTGACGTTCCGACTTGGACTCGGACTCGAGCTAATTTTCTCTGGAGTCTGATGTCCTCTATCCTGGCGTGTGCACCTGTGAGGCGAGTTTACGCACTGGGCCCCGCTATTCCAGTCTAAAGATGTCTAGAGACACACCCTTCTGCTTCCACATTGGAAAAGACTAGCGTTAAATGCTCGTTATGTGGAAACAATATTGAAGAGAAGGCTCCGTAACACATTACTCTAAGGATCGAGTTCAGACAGGCTGTCTTGAACACTCATCAGAGTAACGTGATCTAATCAATAAATAAAGATTCAGCCGATAACACGAAAGCACATGGCTACTTAACATGCAGAATGACGTCACCATAGGAAAATATTGGCATACAAATATAATCACTTCTCTAAAAGGTAACTCATTTTAAATATAGTTTATTTGTATAAAATAATTATAATATTAATATTAGTAATAAGCTTTATATTTGTATAGCAGCTATTACAAGAATTGTAGCCAAACTGGCTTCACAGCAGTTCAATAGACAGATTAATATAACATGACAGGATAAAAGCAATGTAGAGGAGCAGCTACATTTCAACACATATATCCACGAAGGTTAATACATGAAGACTTGTGACTCGGACTTGACTTGGACTCGAACATAGGTAATGATGACTCGGACTCGACTCGGACACTCCTTGGGTGACTTGGACTCGGACTCAACTACGACTCTCACTTGGTGACTCGGACTTGGCCTCGGACTTGAAGAGTGGTGACTCGAGAGTAACTTGGACTTGTGAATGGTTGACTTGACTAAAACATTGCTGTATGTACAGTGTGTGTGTACAGAGACAACAATATACAGTAGATTTGGTTTACTATGAGGGGCCGTGCAGGCTGTAATTCATACTGGTCCTCTCACGCACATACATTCTCCTTTTACATACATATATTTCCACTCTTACACACATACATTCTCCTTTTACATACATATATTTTCACTCTTACACACGTGCATTCTCCTTTTACATACATAAATGTTCACTCTCACACACGTATATATTTCAATGCACAAATTCATACATTTTGCTCTCATATTTATACATTTTTCACTCACACATATATACATTCAATAAGTAAGGGGGTTGTCGACCCTCCGCTTCGTGTCGGGCCGAACCACGCCCCTTAAGCCGTGGTATATGCTCATTATATCACAGCTGTCGTGAGCTATTGCTTAAATATACAGTTTAGTTTATGATTCAGCCTTGGTTAAGACTTTTATAGTGTATGGCTATGAAGCCCATAACGCTAAACGGGAGCAAATGTTAAAAGGGGACCCAATTATCCCAGTGGTGGCCGCCGGAGTCCGCCGGCCGGAGCTAACGGAGCCGCAGGGAGCTAGCTAGCCCCCTGCGGCTCCGTTAGCACCGTTAGCACCGGTGGCGGAGTCCGGCATTATAACTGGAGATCAAGGAATGCAGCGAAACGCGGACTTGGTTCGCCTGCAGCCCGCTTTAGTATTAGCTAAAGAAATGATGTTGAACAAGGCTTGAGCATGAACATGTGAGCATGTTAGCCTAGCTTGGAGCCCCGCCTTGTGCTTAAGCAGCAGGTCCCGCCTTGGCTCCGCCTCTTTGCCCTTATTTGAAGCAGGCGGGAGTTAGACTCTGACATCACTGTCGAGCCGTTAGTGGCCGACTCCGCCTATTAAGGGCTTCTCGGCAACTCTGCAGAATCCTCTGGGTGACGTAACGGACCCTACGTCCATTTATAAATACAGTCTATGAGTTCAACATGCAAATGTTCTAACGTGTTGTTTGTGACGTAAAGAGTGTAAGAGTCACGTTTCTGACTGTTGCCTGTCAGTTCTGTTGCCTGTGAGTTCCGTTGCTATGGTTCCGTTGTTATGTGTACTGAAACGAGAGCCGGTGTTGCAGTATAAGTTCAGTCAGGACAACTGGTGACATTCTATTATTTTCGTCATAGGAATCCGGGGCGTGTACATTGAGGACCCATTGTTGACTTACCAGGAAATAAACATGTCGATCGCCTCGTTTGTAGTTTACGTTCATCTTTTGCTATATCTGCCTTCCTAAGATCACTTTGATGCACATTCAATACTCGTATGTGAAGTTGTGGGTGAGAGGTCGATATCGTGACGCTTACATGGAGGTATCGAACATTATAAAGTAGGTGACTGTGTGGATTCCTGTTCAAAACATTGCACACTTGAATAAATCATTTAAATTGTATATTTGTGTCCGACTTTCATTTGTACATTGTTCTTAATGTGATGTATAGTAGCTTTGATAGCTGCCCATAACTTCAGACAGCCTAAAAGTAAAACACAAGTTGTTTCTTCACAGCCCGAACGCTCATCGAGATGAGTGGATCATCTATGACAACTTGTGATCAGCTCCGATTAAATTGTGTTATCAATTCTGTAGCTATTCTCCAGGGAGCACGTTTTTTTAATGAAATACCTGTATCCCTCTCATCACAACAAGACTATACACTGTGCAGGAAAAACAATTATATACATGAAAATAACCTTGATGCATGGGAATGAAACACACAAACTATCTTCCGTGGCAATATTGATATGTCACAGTAACGGTAAACTACAGAAAAGTAAGTCCAGCGGGGCACACGTTGAATACATATAATACAGTAGTTCTATTATGCCTTTAATTAAGCCTATATGTTTAACCCATAAGAACCCGGACCCATTTCTACTTTTGGGGAAATTAAGGGGAACGTCATTTAGACTAAATAGACCACCTAGAACACATTTCTGACAAGTAACCCGGCCTAGTGTGAAATATCTGAAATGTGACATACTGTATATGTCACATTGGGCTTTAATGGTAAAGTAACTCTTATTTATAACTTAATTAATGAGGATGATTTTTTGGTTTACATTTGTTTGAACATACTTTGAATTGAATAATAAAGAATATGTTAACTAAATATAATTGAATCAGCTAAATTAACTGTGCAGATCATAATCCTATTTCTAATTGTGCATAGGCTATATGTCACTCCGGGTTTACTGTGAATGTTTAGGGTTAATGTCCCGATGGGACATCAGTGTCACAGCAATATTTATGGCATTTGTTTCATATCAATTTCATCAATAAATGTTTCTACAACAGGTTATATGTAATCAGAATCAGAAAAGAGCAGAAGACAGCTTCATGTTTAACAAATGACATGTCATGTAAGCATTTTTATTCTTAAATGGCTTGAATGTTAACTTTAGCAACAAAAAACGTGCTCCCTGGAGAATAGCTACAGAATTGATATCACAATTTAATCGGAGCTGATCACAAGTTGTCATAGATGATCCAGTCATCTCGATGAGCGTTCGGGCTGTGAATAAACGACTTGTGTTTTACTCTTAGGCTGTCTGAAGTTATGGGCAGCTATCAAAGCTACTATACATCACATTAAGAACGATGTACAAATGAAAGTCGGACACAAATATACAATTTAAATGATTTATTCAAGTGTGCAATGTTTTGAACAGGCATCCACACAGTCACCTACCTTGTAATGTTCGATACCTCCCTGTAAGCGTCACGATATCGACCTCTCCCCCAGCACCTCACATACGAGTACTGAATGTACATCAAAGTGATCTTAGGAAGGCAGATATAGCAAAAGATGAACGTAAACGACAAACGAGGCAATCGACATGTTTATTTCCTGGTAAGTCAACAATGGGTCCTCAATGTACACGCCCCGGATTCCTATGACGAAAATAATAGAATGTCGCCAGTTGTCATGACTCAACTCATACTGCAACACCGGTATAATTCCACGCACGAAAAAACAAACAAAAAACGTTATTTTAGAGGTATGAAGGGTTAACATTACAAGTTTTTTTTTTTTTTTTTTTAAGTGAAACATCCGGGGCTTTTCAGAAAACATCCAGGGCTTGAGCCCAAGTAGCCACCCTCTAGCGCCGCCACTGCATTACAGCCTTGTTATTTTTATTAGCCTTAACATGAAGTAACCCAAAATGTTAAACAGTAAGAGTAGTAGTCATATTTTGTGAACCCTTTGAAGAGTACTGTCACCGGTGTGATCATTCTATAATACACCATTTAAGCCCGGGGGGAAATGCTAACGTTAGCAACGGCGATCGCTGATCTTTTCTACTTCATGCTATCTGCACAAATGGTTGACCTTAAACATTAAAAAGACCAGGCAGTTCAGAGAGAATCAAAGGAAGGCAGGCAGGCAGCTTTGCATGACATTCTTCTGGACGTGTTTCATTGTGATGTGTTAGAAATTAAAATCAATGTTTTAATGGGGAAATGTAGTTTAAACATGCCGTCAGTTTTAATGCTCTTTTATACTGAAAAACCAGAAATTCTTTCTTTTATTCTGAAAATCCTTCATCTACGGTTAGCATTTAGCATGTGGCTAATATACGATTTCCTGAAGAGGTGAATTTAGTAGCGAAATGATATGGAGTGGTGCAAACCGAAGCCTACTGATTTAACACTACAACTATAGATGTCGAGATACTACCATGCTGAATATTAAATGAAGGTACAGTTTATTTGAATACATTATTGTTTACAGACGAGAGTAGCATGTGACAACATCCGGAATGACCGGAAACCAAACGAGCCGAGAAGTATTGTTTAGAGTATTGATTACAGCGTTTAGAATGTGTTAAATGAAAAGTGATGAAAGAGAATATGAGGAGAAACGGCGTGTTAAGCATATATTGAATGTGAAAAGAACCTATCCTCTGTTTAAATGCAATAACGGACATTGGAGACGAGGCGAGCCGGCTGGCGGGGAGGAGCCAGCAGAGGATATATAACAGCACCGGAGGAGAGATCCATTCTCTTCTCTTCCCTAACGAGAGCCAGATCACAGCTGTTTGTCTGACTGAACAATATCATGCTTGTGACCAACCCGCGCCTTTTTTTAATTAAAGTACCCAATTGAACTTTCACAGAGACTCCATTTAGTCTCCTTTTAAAGCTTCTCTCCTGGTCGGGAGAATAACGAACACAGTTAACAATCTGGTGAATTCCCTGACGTGATCCCACTGACCGAGGAGAGAAAAGCAACCGGCTGTTTCCTGGAGACGCTTGCAGCCATTCGACACACAAGAGCTCAAATGAATCGGTAAGAAGATGCCTGTTATGACAAAGATTCTTCACTAGTTAAACTAGGCAAAGTTAGATTTGTGTGTTTGACGGCAGCCGGCTGATCCTGAAAATAGCTGTGCATTTTAATGTTAAAACAACCCAAATTGATCAAATAATCACTCTAAAACCACGAGGCGTTGTTTTGTCACAAGCAGGGTGAGTTCACACTTTCTTTTGTTCCATTAACCCTGCATGCTATTAACCACGTGTGGGTGTTGAATTTTAAATATATAGTGTGTGGACATTGTACTTCGGATAGGTGCCTTGCTGCTTTCACATAGGTGTCTCTTGTTACGTTAATAGTTATTTAGCCTATGACGTAAGGGTATATAGCCCATTTGACGATTTTTTGTTAAGATCTGGAGACATAGCGAATCGGTTAAGGGCCGAGTAAGTGTAAACCAGCGGGGCATAGTGAATCAACTCAGGGTTAAGACCGAAGTCAGTGCTTTAAAGAAAGTCCTTTTCAAGAAAGGCTTGGTTAAGGTCTAAGCCTTTATCAGTGGTTAAAACTGTTCTGTTTAAAAAAAGATATTGCGGGTGGGTTACGGTAATCGGAATTACAACAGCAGTGCAGTAATAAGACGACGGTCTATTATCAGTGGCTGATAGGTCTCCATATTAGTCCCGGTTTGGCGTGTCCAAATAGCAACAGTTAACCATAGTCGACTACAAAGTCAAATATTACGTGAACAGGTTTATAGCTAGTGCGTAAGGGTTCCTAACTTTAAGTGATGATATCAATAAGATAAAGCCCATTTTTTCATAGTAGCCCATTTTTTCATAGTAAACTAGATAGAAATGTTGTTATTTTAAACTAAGTGTTGTTTTGGCTTGTATTTCAGGGTTTATAATACCACACCAGTGGTTTACTTTGTTACGGTTCGTTTAAAGATCACCTCGCCATTGTTTAAACTCCCACCTGAGAGCCGCATGGACAAATCTCTTTGTCTACAGGTCAGAGTGCGAAATAATCGGGTGCCATCTTGTTTACACCCCACATGTGGAAAAACAAAGACAGGGCAATCGCCATTTCGTGAAATGCAAATTCAATTTGCTCCTTTTGCTTTGAATTTGCATTTACACAGAGCACCCACCAATTATAAGTAGCAGAGTAGAACATTTAGCAGACTATTTTTGTAATTATGAGAAGGATACAGATTACAAGTGATGTTGTTCCCCCACACAGAAAACTATTGTGTCCACACAACTAGTGAGGTCAAGATGTGACGGAGCGACAGAGACTGGCCCAACATTTTCCAGCCAGTACATAGATAGACCCCGTCAGAAGACCGGGGCTGTGTTTAAAGGGGAACTTCATTTATTCTTAGCCAGAAGTGCAGTTTTTAATCAAACAATTATGTGATTTATGGAGTCAGATTACATTTTTCTCATAAACACCATTTTATAATCGGTCTGAAGTGTCTGTTTTAAGGCATGAGCCGCAGATTAAATAACATAACACTGATGAAGAAGTTGTAGGGTTTTTACAACAGTTTCAAGAATCAGTCTTTATTTATTTATTCTTGAGTAACTTTACTGATTTATAGTGTAGTGCGTAAGGCAATATCTCATTTGAGTGAGGGGCACCAGCCCTTCATGCAGGTCACCCTCTGTGAGAATAGTTCATATTTTCCCTCCAGTTTGGAGAATGATTATTTTATCATATGTTAGTTCAGCAGTGTCAACCAATCCTCTAATCCTAGAGTTATTGAGACGCATTAGCGACACCAGGGGTATTGTTTTTCGCAGCAACGATGATGCATAATACCATGACAAAAGCCATTATTGAAACAAGTAAACTATTAGAAGTGCTCATGGGAAATGTTTTGTGAATATGCATTTATGCCATCAGAAAGCCATACATCATATGATATTTTTGTACGCCTTGTGGGTACACGGAGAATTTATATTTATTTAATGCAACGTTATGGGTTTTACATGTCCTGTTCATAATAGGGTAATCATTGCAATATTAATTGAGCATGTTATGCTCAAAGGAGGGAGTGTCATGATTATACAGATATGTTGATTTCAGTGACGTTGTAGTTAATAAATAATAACATGTAGTTGACAATAGGTCTCATAACAACATGCCAATGCCAAAGCTTGGGCCTTCTCCAAGGAGGGAGTGGTCCAGTTTTAGATATTAGACAAATAGAAGTGGATGAATATGTCAGAACTCTGAGTAATATTATGCAAGTTTTGTCTACTAAAGCAGGCTAGGAAAACTACAGAGATACCAGACGAGACACCAGAAGAGACTCCTGTTCGGCCAGGTGATTGGGTGAGGGTGAAAGTTCACAAAAGACAGTGGGCTCATCCCCGGTGGACGGAAGCGTGAAAGGTTGTAACAAACTTCACACGCGCTCCGGTTTAAAGGTAAAGAAAAAGGAGCAAATTGACACCACCTCACACATTGTCACCCTTCACTGGCGACTTCCAGAACATTATTGGGAGTTAGGACTGATTTGGCAGAGCTGGAACAAAACAATAAATAGAAATAAGATAAAGATAGAAACAGCTCAAAAGACAAATTGTCTATAGATTTTTATAGATTGTACATTAATGTGAAAACCTATTTTTTTGTTTTACATCTGAAAAAGAGTCCAATTTTTTGTATGTTATTTTTGGACTCATTATTTAAATTCTGTAACGAACACAACCAGGGATAAAATAGAGATGATGACGAGAACAAAGCCAAACCAATTGTGGGGTCCCCTAGGGATAAGAGTCGGAATAGCATTGTTGATTGTGCTCATTACACTTGGCACCTTGTTGGTTGGAAGGGGAGTACAATATCAAGTAAAACATGGAACCATTAGTTCACTCATAGAGAATGCCCACATCACTAACAAGACTCCAGCTGTGTTTCACAGACTTTCACTTATCCTCAGAGCCAAAAGATCAGCTGAGCAACAAGAGGAGGAGTTAGAAATACTCGTTCCCAAACAAGAGGCGGTTATAATCCAGATGATTCACCCCCCTATATGCAGTTCTTGTATCAAATGATGAGATGGGTTTAAGTGATCGGGATATGTAAGTGATGGGGATTTACAGATTAGGGGAATCTCTAAATACACTGGATCCATGTTTTAGTCTGTACCAGAAACACCCCCTGTTAAGTTTATGAACAACCGACCGGTGACCTGAGCACAATTATTGAAAATGATAGTTAGACACAGGCTACTAACCCACAAGTACAGCTTTGTACGTACAAACTCTATGAATAAAATTTCCTAGCAGACAGTGGCGACATTGCAGATATTTCCAGTCACCAAAGTTACTTATGTTCTAAATAACAGTGAGATTTAAAGTGACGGAGAAAATATGGAGACGTTCCTTTATAGTGTGTGAAATATGTGGTCCTTGAAGCATCTAGGTATTTAAATTTATGGAAGAAAGTGGTTTCCTGAAAGAGTTAATTGGAGTAAACATGTTACAGTGGGTGAAAACAATGTTTAGGGATATGGTACAATTATTAGAAAACATTAACTGGGCTTAGATGACATTTAACATCAAAGAAAGATAGTATGGTTAGGAAAATAGAGTGGGAAAGATTGGATTTATTTTACCTCAGTGTGTTAGAATTAACTATAGATAATGCGTCCCGAGATCTCTCTCTCTCTATCTCTCCGCCTGTCAGAACGCTACGACCCCAACTTCCAAGCAGACAAAAGACCTCACCACGGAAGACTCCTCCTCCTCCATCGAACAGACAGAGAAGCAGAGCTGAACCATCTCCACCTGAGGAATCCAGAACTACAGGTGACATAAAAGGCACACTCTCATCGGTCCCCCACAGGACATGAAGTTCCAAGCTGAGCCACAAGATTTGGACACAAGAGCAGAGTGTGGGACATGAGAGCGGAATACGCCCTCCATGCAACAAAGTAGAGACTGTAAAGGAGGAGATGAAAAGCAAAGCAGATGGGACACTGAAGAGAGTTACAGCGGAAGGATCCAAGAGCGGATGGACTGAGGAGAAGGTGGACGGAGAAGAGGACAGGACGGAGGAGTTGGCATGGTCCGGCAGAACGTGAGGGGGTCGTGGCTTGACAACCAGAGGGGGAGAGAAGGAAAACGGGAGTGAGTGAGTTTACACATAAACACACTTATTCACCAACGAGAAATACGTAAAGAAAAAGGTGTATTAGCCATGAATTAATCAATTGGTGAATTTATAAAGTAAGAAAGAGGAAACTATTAAATAACCCTAAAAACACACTGAGGGTAGAACATATTATTCAATCTTTTCATCATATGAACAAATTATTCTTTAAGAGTTTTTTTTATTCATGTGTGAATTTGGGTAAGATTTTATTTGTTACAGTATAGACCTACAGTTTAAAGGGATGGTTTTAGTAACCACTCTATAAAAGCAGACAAATCTTTATTTGTATGGAAAATGTTAAAGGTAGAGCTAGTACCAAGCCAAAGATAGTATTCCAATCTAGAGTATTGATTTCTCCATTGTAGCATGGTTATTACCTCAGGAGGGAAGATTAAGGTGGAAATAACATTTGTTTTTTGTCCAAGATGTAGAGTTTTAAAAAGACACTGGGCAAAGAGAGATTGCACATTTTAATTTAAAAAAACTAATATAATTGGGAGTAATACATGGGGGCCTTGGATCACTCATTGTGATGGTGCATATTTTACAACAAATATCGTTCAGGGAGAAGGGGTCGCTCGATCCACCCTGCAGATGTTTTAAATCTTACTTGCAGCTTCAGAGGGAGCGCACGGCACCAGATTATGAGTTTTAAAAGACAAGCGCCACCAGCTCCTAAAGGTCATCCATTCAATCAGTGATGACCTGACTTTTAGAGATGTTATTTAAAGGAGAAACATATCTGCCATAGGTGTAAATTCCTGAATTGAACTGCAAACCATTAATGAAATGACTTCTGTTTTAAAGTTCTTGTTAAAGGAGGGAGTAATTATCACATGCTCTAGCACCCAAGGTTCCACACACTGTTAAAGGGGTTAGCATAGTTATTTAAGTAGACAAGAATTGAAAATAAATTAGTGAGTTATTGATATTCCACTGGTTCTCACACCATTTCAGGGACTTTATCACTGCATTAGAACAGACCACCCAAAGGTAATGAGAAGGAACTTTTAAGTGATGAAACTCTACAACTGTTGTAACTGACCAAAATCTTCTCCCAGAAATGACTGTCTAGAATGCCGTACCCCAGAGTAGAACGTACCGATTGATCACGACGGCCCCTTCTAGAGAACATATTACTTCATACCTTAAATGGTATGAAAGGAGGGAGGGTAAATTTCTCATGAGGAGATAATTACAAATGCTAGCAGAACAAGACGACCAACCCCCGTATACAGATGTTGATGACAATGATGAGTTAGTTTAAATGATATGGATGTTCGGAGATGAGATTGATAAATGAATGTCCAGCTGATGTGATTCTTTACATTATGAAATCATGTGAAGAAGTGAGCAAAATAAAATGCTAAAATGGAGTGAATCCATTTCAATTTACTTTACACTATTCCAAGATAGTTTATTTTTATTTTTCAATTTACTTTGCCAATCCAAGATATTTTATCTTATTCTTTATTACTTTATACTATTCTAATATGGTGGATCTCATGTTGTAAAAATCATTGCTATTCTAAAATGGTTTGTTTCTTTTCACTTTGTAAAAACAAGTGCCTTAACACTGAGCGTGGTATGAGAACGGTTTCTGTGAAAGGAGGGACGAAGAAATGTTCTGATACCAAGCCATTGCTGCTATTTTGAAGAATGATATTGAATGTAAACACTAGAAGTTATGCACAAGGGAAAACTTTTATGTTTGAACACAGACAAGAATTTATTTTGTATTTTTGTAAAGCCGGCTGTAAAACCATTCCATTTGATTGTATGTTTGTTAATATGAGATATGTAATATGCGAAGTTCAGATGAAGAACTCATTGATTTCAGTATTATACACACCTTTTAGGTGTGTAAGGAGGGACTGTTAGAAATTAAAATCAATGTTTTAATGGGGAAATGTAGTTTAAACATGCCGTCAGTTTTAATGCTCTTTTATACTGAAAAACCAGAAATTCTTTCTTTTATTCTGAAAATCCTTCATCTACGGTTAGCATTTAGCATGTGGCTAATATACGATTTCCTGAAGAGGTGAATTTAGTAGCGAAATGATATGGAGTGGTGCAAACCGAAGCCTACTGATTTAACACTACAACTATAGATGTCGAGATACTACCATGCTGAATATTAAATGAAGGTACAGTTTATTTGAATACATTATTGTTTACAGACGAGAGTAGCATGTGACAACATCCGGAATGACCGAAAACCAAACGAGCCGAGAAGTATTGTTTAGAGTATTGATTACAGCGTTTAGAATGTGTTAAATGAAAAGTGATGAAAGAGAATATGAGGAGAAACGGCGTGTTAAGCATATATTGAATGTGAAAAGAACCTATCCTCTGTTTAAATGCAATAACGGACATTGGAGACGAGGTGAGCCGGCTGGCGGGGAGGAGCCAGCAGAGGATATATAACAGCACCGGAGGAGAGATCCATTCTCTTCTCTTCCCTAACGAGAGCCAGATCACAGCTGTTTGTCTGACTGAACAATATCATGCTTGTGACCAACCCGCTTCTTTTTTAAATTAAAGTACCCAATTGAACTTTCACAGAGACTCCATTTAGTCTCCTTTTAAAGCTTCTCTCCTGGTCGGGAGAATAACGAACACAGTTAACAGATGATAGTGAGGGTAGTCAATCGTTTTGTTGACAAGACAGTAGTGACGGCCATCTTGGTGACGTGTGTTGTTCTGCGAGACCAGAGATGTAGTTCATTCAGCGTTTCACACAAACAAATGTGTTACTTCACAGTTTTACGACACATTTCTTTTTTTTGACTTGCAAAATTATCTTTTAAATTGATAAACATCATATGTGTAATTCGTGGCACAATTCAAACGGGATCGAAAGATAATCTTTCTCTCTCCATTGACTTCAATACATAATTTTTTTGAAATAAGGTCCCACCTGAAGGGGAGGGAACATGGAAAAGGGAATAAAATATGTTTCATAGGAGGATGTGGATTTATTTTCCTTACCTTGTAATTACACAATCAAACAATCTATAATTTAGCTCTGACCTTCACTCACAAAAAAACATTTTGTAGAATTGGACACCATTTTAGAAGCTCTATTGACTGACATGCAATGACTGGGACTGATGGAAGAATCTGAGAGGAATGAACTAGGAGCAGAGAAATAATCATATTTTAAAAGACAGCAGCTTCATAAGAGGCCAACCAGAGTGACAGAGTGTCAGTGTGCTGAAGGATAGACCAGCTATCCAGGCCAGTCTCTATAGACTTTCCATGGTGTAAAAATGCTGCTGCTGGAGTACTAGTGCTGATATCATGTCTACCATCCTCTTAAAATACTCTGTCCAACAATATAAGTCTCATGAAGATAGGTGTTTTAACGCTTATTCAAAAATAGTAGAGAAACATGCATTCTTGTACATTGACAGAGGATTACTCAAAAAGTACACAGTAAAAGTACTTCATAGTATTTGTGGGAGTAGTTTCACTAGTACTGAGTCCAACAGTGTCAATCTCATGAAGAACTAATGGTAAACAAAAAAAATGTCCCTCATCAAACTTAGCAGAAGTGGCTTGATTTTGTTCTCAGGAGGGGACATTGGCCCTTTCTCATTTCACTAATTCCCCTCCTCGACTCCTATCCTCAAGACTTAGTCCCGCCCACAGGAGATGCTAGCGGAGGACTGAGGAGGGGAACCGAGGAGAGAGGAGGGGAAGCAGCAGGCGGTTAGAGAAATGAGAACTCCTCTCCTCTGAGCGGTCATTTTAAAGAGACGTCCATTAATGATGACAGGAGGCACAGCAGCCCTCTGTCTGATGGACAGATGTGTTTATGATGACTTATATATTTACTTTTAATTCATTCACAGTGCGGTATAATGAGACAATAACAGGCTACAGATGCAAACACACACACACACACACACACACACACACACACACACACACACACACACACACACACACACACACACACACACACACACACACACACACACACATATATATATGTATATATTTATATAAATATATACAATTTCAGAATCAAACAGAGCACTCTCATAATAACGTAACACTATCAGAGACTGGATATATCCCTCCCCTCTCTGGTTGCTACAATGAGGGAAATAAATTACGGGCTAAAAGTTGTATATACAAGTATTACAACTAAGCAGAGGACACCAAACCAACTGGGACCTGTCACACACACCTACACACTGTACAACACACACCTACACACACCTACACACTGTACCACACACACCTACACACTGTACCACACACACCTACAGCTCCTAAAGCATAATCAGACTACAGCCATTGTGTATTTTATTATGTGAAGCACTAAATGGTCTTAGAAAAAATATTGAGTCTTTGTTTGTAGATATCTACTAAACTACAGCAAATAAAGAGAGTAGGCCTGTTATACTGAGTGATATTATACACACTGTTCTGCTTTCCGCACGGACCTCACAGCTGTTCTCTCTGGAAACATCGCGTCGCGATGAAAGCAGTTAATAAAATAATATCCAGGAGTATCAATATCATTAAGAACTAATGGTAACATTGTCTTTTTATCACTGATCAAAGACAGCAGAAAACATGCATTATGTAGGCTACTATGGAGGGGACTCTGACAGAGGATTACTAAAAAAGTACTAAGTAAAACATTTTATTTTTGGTAGCAATCAAACTAGTACAGAGTCCAACAGTGTCAGTTTTATTAAGAAATTGTGGTAAAAAATATTTGTAAAAAAAAAATGAAGACCAGCTGATTTGAAAAACAAACGCTAGAGACGGCTGAGCGACCACAGTGCAGAACCGCTGTATAGTTTAAATCTCCTAACAATGTTGTCCATTTTAGACACAGGCTTATTATATTTACAGCCCTTAATAACATTCATTTTCTGGGCTCAATATGTGTCTTGGCCGTTTTTGTTGTGATCGCTAAATTCACCTTGTTTATAACATTATCATTGTTCCAAGCAAACGAGTGCTTTTGTTTTGAAATCACTTCTGCAAGTTTCACGGCCCTCCCCCCTCCGCTCCAATGACCATATAGTAAGGTAAAAAGCAAAAAGCAAAAACGCCTCTCAGACGCTCTTCCGTTTACTTGTTTAATGAAGAAAAACAAATGGTCCGTAGATACAGGGATTCATCTCCCTCCATCATGTTGGTTTGAATCCGAAGTTCTGAACATGAGCCCGCCCCGCTCGACCTTCTGAGCCAATCACAGCGCGATAATGACCTGCCTTCTGTTTCAACCATATTCCTTCCGTTTCCACTATACTTTCTCTCACACATACATGCATTCTTCTCTTGCATACATATACAGTGGGGCAAAAAAGTATTTAGTCAGCCACCAATTGTGCAAGTTCTCCCACTTAAAAATATGAGAGAGGCCTGTAATTTTCATCCTAGGTATACCTCAACTATGAGAGACAAAATGAGAAAAAAAAATCCAACAAAAGTTAATCTCAATACTTTGTTATATACCCTTTGTTGGCAATGACAGAGGTCAAACGTTTTCTGTAAGTCTTCACAAGGTTTTCACACACTGTTGCTGGTATTTTGGCCCATTCCTCCATGCAGATCTCCTCTAGAGCAGTGATGTTTTGGGGCTGTCGCTAGGCAACACGGACTTTCAACTCCCTCCAAAGATTTTCTATGGGGTTGAGATCTGCATACTGGCTAGGCCACTCCAGGACCTTGAAATGCTTCTTACGAAGCCACTCCTTCGTTGCCCGGGCGATGTGTTTGGGATCATTGTCATGCTGAAAGACCCAGCCACGTTTCATCTTCAATGCCCTTGCTGATGGAAGGAGGTTGTCACTCAAAATCTCACGATACATGGCCCCATTCATTCTTTCCTTTACACGGATCAGTCGTCCTGGTCCCTTTGCAGAAAAACAGCCCCAAACCATGATGTTTCCGCCCCCATGTTTCACAGTAGGTATGGTGTTCTTTGGATGCAACTCAGCATTCTTTCTCCTCCAAACACGTCTAGTTGAGTTTTTTACCAAAAAGTTCTATTTTGGTTTCATCTGACCATATGACATTCTCCCAATCCTCTTCTGGATCATTTAAATGCTCTCTAGCAAACTTCAGACGGGCCTGGACATGTACTGGCTTAAGCAGGGGGACACGTCTGGCACTGCAGGATTTGAGTCCCTGGCGGCGTAGTGTGTTACTGATGGTAGCCTTTGTTACTTTGGTCCCAGCTCTCTGCAGGTCATTGACTAGGTCCCCCCATGTGGTTCTGGGATTTTTGCTCACCGCTCTTGTGATCATTTTGACCCCACGGGGTGAGATCTTGCGTGGAGCCCCAGATCGAGGGAGATTATCAGTGGTCTTGTATGTCTTCCATTTTCTAATAATTACCTTACCTATTGCAGATTCAGTCTTCCCAGCCTGGTACAGGTCTAATATTTGGTTCCTGGTGTCCTTTGACAGCTCTTTGGTCTTAGCCATAGTGGAGTTTGGAGTGTGACTGTTTGAGGTTGTGGATAGGTGTCTTTTATACTGATAACAAGTTCAAACAGCTGCCATTAATACAGTTAACGAGTGGAGGACAGAGGAGGCTCTTAAAGAAGAAGTTACAGGTCTGTGTGAGACAGAAATCTTGTTTGTTTGTAGGTGACCAAATACTTATTTTCCACCATAATTTGCAAATAAATTCTTTAAAAATCAGACAATGTGATTTTCTGGATTTTTTTTTCTCATTTTGTCTCTCATAGTTGAGGTATACCTAGGATGAAAATTACAGGCCTCTCTCATCTTTTTAAGTGGGAGAACTTGCACAATTGGTGGCTGACTAAATACTTTTTTGCCCCACTGTATTGTCTTCAGACATGCATATATCCATCCATCCATCCATCTTCTCCCGCTTATCCGTGGTCGGGTCGCGGAGGTAGCAGTTCCAGCAGAGAGCCCCAAACTTTCTTTTCCCTGGCCACATCAACCAGCTCTGACTGGGGGATCCCAAGGCGCTCCCAGGCCAGCGAAGAGATATAATCCCTCCATCTGGTTCTAGGTCTACCCCTTGGTCTCTTCCCAGCTGGACGTGCCTGGAACACCTCCCTAGGGAGGCGCCCAGGTGGCATCCTAACTATGTGCCCGAACCACCTCAACTGGCTCCTTTCGACGCGAAGGAGGAGCGGTTCAACTCCGAGTCCCTCCCGGATGACCGAACTTCTCACCTTATCCCTAAGGGAGACACCAGCCACCCTGCGGAGAAAACCCATCTCGGCCGCTTGTACCTGCGATCTCGTTCTTTCGGACATGACCCATCCTTCATGACCATAGGTGAGGGTAGGAACGAAAATGGCACGGTAGACAGAGAGCTTTGCCTTCTGGCTCAGCTCCCTTTTCGTCACAACGGTGCGGTAAAGAGACTGCAGTACCGCTCCCGCTGCTCCGATTCTCCGACCCATCTCACGCTCCATTGTTCCCTCACTCGAGAACAAGACCCCGAGATACTTGAACTCCTTCACTTGGGGTAAGGACTCATTCCCTACTTGGAGTGGACAGTCCATCGGTTTCCTACTGAGAACCATGGCCTCAGATTTGGAGGTGCTGATCGTCATCCCAGCCGCTTCACACTCGGTTGCGAACCGATCCAGTGAGTGCTGAAGGTCGCAGACCGATGAAGCCATCAGAACCACATCATCTGCAAAAAGCAGTGGTGCAATCCTTAGTCCACCGAACTGCAGACCCCCTCCCCCACGACTACGCCTTGAAATCCGATCCATGTATATTACAAACAGGATTGGTGACAAAGCGCAGCCCTGGCGGAGGCCAACCCTCACCTGAAATGGGTCCGACTTACTGCCGAGGACCCGGACACAGCTCTCGCTTTGGGAGTACAGAGATTGGATGGCCCTGAGTAGAGACCCCCTCACCCCATACTCCCGCAGCACCTCCCACAGTGACTCCCTGGGAACCCGGTCATACGCCTTCTCCAAGTCTACAAAACACATGTAGACTGGATAAGCGTACTCCCAGGCCCCCTCCAGGATCCTTGCGAGAGTAAAAAGCTGATCCGTCGTTCCACGACCAGGACGGAATCCGCATTGTTCCTCCTCAATCTGAGGTTCGACAATCGGCCTGACCCTCCTTTCGAGTACCTTAGAGTAAACTTTCCCGGCGAGGCTGAGTAGTGTGATGCCTCTGTAATTGGCACACACCCTCTGATCCCCCTTTTTAAAAAGGGGAACCACCACCCCGGTCTGCCACTCCTTCGGTACTGTTTCCGACTTCCACGCAACGTTGATGAGACGTGTCAACCATGACAGTCCCTCAACACCCAGAGCCTTCAGCATTTCTGGGCGGATCTCATCCACCCCCGGGGCTTTGCCACTGTGAAGTTGTTTGACGACCTCAAGATCAAATATTGAGCTAAAACTTATTGTCAAAACATTTTTCGAATACATTAAACAATTAATATATGCATATATTATTTATAATATTAAATGGAAACATTGAATGAATGTGCATGAGAGAAAAATGTATAAATATGAGCGTTAAAATATATGAATATGAGAACAAAATGCATGAAGTGTGTGAGAGTGAAAATGTATGTAAAAGGAGAATGTATTGCGTGGGAGGACCAGTATGAATTACGGCCTGCACGGCCCCTCATAGTTTACAGCAATTCGCAGTTTTCGCCTCATATCTCTCTTTCTCTCTCTGTCTCGTTTTCTCTCACTCCCTCATTCCCAAACTCATACACACATATTAAACCTCCTTATACCTTGTATGTATAGTGAGTGTGTGTGAGAATGAGACAGGAGTGAGTGTGCTCTCATGGCGTTTTGTTTTTCATTTGTGCTGTTTCATGTGTCTTAGAGGTAAACAGATGTATGGTCTTGACCCAGCTTGACCTCGATGTTTTGAGTTGTTACAAACTTCAAAGTCCTTTGATAATGTCTCTTTAGCTAACAGACATACACAGCCATACATGCACTCCTTCAAGTAAATAAAAACACCTGGCTGCAAAGCCAAAGCTTCAAATATGTGTAGTTTGGCTGGCTGGTCATTTCATTCCTGATACGCAACAAGCAGTAAGATGAAGAGGAGCTTCTCTGTGGGACAATAGGTCACATGCAGCCCGTAACTTCAGCTGCAGGACTCATCCTCTGAAACAGAAACACCCTGAGAAGGAGAATCTGGTGTGGATCTTCCCGAATTGTGCTTGAAAGGAGTCGGCACAAGGATAAAACACTTTTTTGCAAAGTTTGCCAAATAGTTCATTTGTCGGATGGGGGCAGAGAAGAAAGAACAATTCTTTCCCGAATCCCCCGTTGATACAGAGGAATTGATGGTTCGTATCCGCCAAGGTGATGAGTGGAAGACTGCTTTTAACACCCCCCTTGGCTACTCCGAGTATCTCGGCATGCCCTTTGGACTCTCAAATGCCCCAGCAGTTTTTCAGTCCCTGGTAAATGATGTCTTGCGTGATTATCTCAACCAGTTTGTCTTTGTGTACATCGACGATATTCTGATCTTCTCCAAGAGCCTGGAGGAACACCAAAGACACGTCAGTCTGGTTCTTCAGAGGCTGCTTGAGAACAAGCTCTACGTCAAGGCAGAAACGTGTGAGTTTCACCAGGAACGGGTCAGTTTCCTTGGATACATCATCCGGCAAGGCAGGTTGGAGGCGGATCCAGGGAAGATTCTCACAGTCTCAGAGTGGCCAGTCCCCACTTCTCGGAAGGAGTTGCAAAGGTTCCTGGGGTTTGCCAACTTCTATCGCCGGTTCATCAAGGATTATAGCAAGGTTGCTGCTCCACTCTCCAGTCTCACCTCTATCAAGATCAAGTTCTCCTGGACCCCTGCTAACTATGCTTTTCTTAGATTTAAGTCTCTGTTCACTTCAGCCCCCATTCTCATCCGGCCTGACTCAAGCAGAAAATGTGTGGTCGAAGTTGACGCCTCTGACATCGGAGTTGGCGCTGTTCTTTTTCAGACTTCCGGGCCAAAAACCAAGCTTCATCCTTGTGCTTTCTTCTCTCGCCGACTCTCCCCAGCTGAGAGAAACTATGATGTGGGCAACAGGGAGCTGCTGGCAGTTAAGATGGCATTGTATGAGTGACGGCACTGGCTCGAGGGCAGCGAGCAGCCATTTCTGGTGTGGACCGACCATAAGAACCTTGAGTACATTCAATCAGCCAAACGGCAAAATTCTCGACAAGCCAGGTGGGCTCTCTTCTTTGGACGTTTCAACTTCACTCTCACCTATCGCCCAGGTTCCCGGAATACCAAGCCCGATGCCCTGTCCAGATCATTCACGTCTGAGGGTCCTATCTCTACATCGGACTCTATTCTTCCCCAGAGATGTGTTGTGGGAGTCGTCACTTGGGATATCAGTAACGCTATCCAGGAGGCACTGTTGGAACAACCAGACCCTGGTAGCGGTCCGCCTAACCGTCTGTTTGTCCCTAACTCAGTCCGTTCCCAAGTCCTGCAGTGGGTTCACAGCTCCCGTTTCTCCAACCATCCCGGTGCCAACCACACACTCTCCCTTCTCCAAATATATTTCTGGTGGCCAACAGTCGACAAGGATACAAGGGAATTCGTCTCAGCCTGCACAGTATGTGCCATGAGTAAGGCCTCTCATCAGAAACCTGCAGGTTTGCTCCAGCCCCTTCCAATCCCTAGTCGACCCTGGTCACATATTGCTCTGGACTTTGTCACCGGTCTGCCCCCCTCTCATGGTAATACGACAATCCTAACTGTTGTAGACCGCTTCTCTAAGTGTGCTCATTTTGTTGCTCTACCCAAGCTTCCCTTAGCTCTGGAAACCTCCCAACTTCTCACCCAGCATGTCGTCCGCCTACATGGAATCTCGGCTGATATCGTCTCCGACCGTGGACCTCAGTTCACCTGGGGGGGCGGGGGTACTGTAAGGATGTGCAGTTCTCCCTCCTTCTGCTTCTCTTTTTGTTTCATGTTTGTTTGTATCTGTCTGTGTTCCTGGCTGGGCGTGGCTGACGCCCAGCCAGTTCCCGCCAATTAACCTCCGCAGCTGCTACTCATCATCCTGATTCATCTACTCACCCACACCTGCTTATATAACCGGCTTCCTCATCCAGTATTCACCAGTTCATCGTCAAAGATACACTGGTAACACGTATTGATTGCTAGAAAGCTAACCTAGTTTCTAAGTCAAGTGATATTCCTAAAACCTGTATTTCTCTGCCCAGAATCCGTCTTTTACTCTGCCTGCCACGTCCAGCCAACACCACCTCGTCAGCGAACCTCTAATTATCTTCACTACCAGCTCCAGCCTGCTCACTCAATTCAACTCTGATTCCCCGGCTCATCTCACCCGTGTTCCGCTGCGGATCTCCGAACACCGGCTCCAGCCTGCTCTCTCCGACATCCTCCGGATCTTCAACTACGGACCTCCACTCTCCCCCCCCCGTAGTTATTCCCAGATCCGGATTATTAATTCCACATCAGTTTTGCTTGAATTTTGAGTTGGAAATTAAATTATTTTTGCTTCTATACTCACGTCTCCTCCCTTCCTTGTTTGTATTGAGGGTTCAGCCTGTAAGCGCTCTTTGAGCTTAACAGTCTAAATAGTGCTTCCGGGCCAGCGGGCCATTTATAATGTAGAGCCCTGTGACCCATCCCCTGAAAGTTGAGAGGAAACAGAGAATCCCATCCTGTAGCTACGCTACATTCCTCTGCACAAAAAATTAGCGACTAACTGTGAACAATTCCCACAGGAGCCATTTGGGGTGAAGTGTCTCGGACACAACGACATGCTGACTGCAGTGGGTTTTGTGCTCCCCTGATCCGAACACCAATGCACTAGTCCACAGCCGCCCCAGATTAGATCAATGCAGACTGGTTTAGTGACTCTCCTGCTGCGCCAAATCTGGTTAAAGAGTGTTGGTTGTCCTCGCAAAAATCATATTACTGAAACACTTCCAATTGATTTGATCATTTGAGAAGCAACAGTGGCTGCATGATAATTAAACATATTCTCAATCGGTCCTATGTGGTGTTAATTTTGTCAGTTATTTTTTAATTGAGTCTTAGTCATAGTCATGTGTCAAATGTCCTTTTTAGTTTTAGTCACATTTAGTCACCTTCATCCTGTTTTTATTTAGTCAAGTTTTAGTCGACTAAAAGTCTGAGCATTTTAGTCTTATTTTAGTCAAAGAAAACTAACTATTTTAGTCTACTTTTTGTCAATGAAAACTGTTGAGTCTTTTTTAGTCATCAGATTATATAGAACATTTCAGTCAAACTAGTCTAGCCAAAACCAATAATTTGTCATTTTAGTCCAATTTATTTCACAATAAGATTATATCTTATCCTTATTTGATGAAAAAAAACAGGTTGAATGGTTAAGAAAGCAGCTTTAGTATCTGGTTAGGTTTGTGATTTTTTTTACCAGCTGTGTTACGGCCACATTTCTTCCCTTCTGATAAAACAATGCACGCACTTTTTTTCTCCGCCTCATTGTAGCGAAAATGGGCCTAAATATCACATTGTTTCTTTCTCCCAAGCAGTGGTGGCCTTAGACTTTTTTGTTGTCAGTCATTTTGACGGACAGGATCGTAACATTTCCGTCATAATCCATTATTACCCGTCGAGTCTGTACACAACTCGTCACTCACTCGCGCTGACGGGGGGGGGGGGGGGGGGGGGTATTCGGTTAACGCGACCACTGCTCCCAAGCCCTGTTGTTGCCATTTTATTTTCTGTTAAATACGTGCTTACGTGCGTTTGTGTGTGTAGACACTGACCTGTTGAAGTTGATGAGCCAGATGGTGACCTCAGTGGGCGCTGCCTGGTCCCAGTGGATGGTGTAGCTTTTGGCCAGCGTAACCACAGGCTGGAACTGCTGGTAGTGCTTCTTCTTGCCCAGAGCGCCCTCTAGAGTCAGGGGGCGGTCAGGGTACTCATCCTTCACCATGTGCATGTTCAGGTTGGCAGGGTTGCGGGTCTGGACGTAGATCTGAAGGAAAAAAAACATGGAGATATAAGGTTGATTAAAATAGTAATTATTGTAATGTTCCCTCACCTCCCTTGGTTAGGGCCAATCATTTCATGTTCAACATAGATGAAGACATGCTGTGAACTGGCTTTGAATTAGAAGACAGAAACAATATTCCTGTACCAAACAACTCAGGTTTTAACATGAAAAAGTCTGTTGGTCAATTTGCCCACGATGGATCAATTTACCCCTTGACGCGGATCAATTTACCCTTTGGATGAGGCAAGTTAAGCCACAAGAGAAGTCCTATTTCCATGGTTCTTTGTGATAGATGCATTCTTTTCATTTTGATTGACGGAATACATCCTGAAGTAAAGGTTGTTGTTTTCATTTGACCTCTATCTCATTTTTCCTTGCCTAGATGAAAACACAAGTACATATTGGCTCATCTTACCCCACTCTGTCCTAGATAGATTGATAGATAGATTGATAGAGAGATAGATAGAGAGATAGATAGATAGATGGATAGATGGATAGATAGATAGATACTTTACTTATGCCAAGTTGGAAATTGTTTCGTCACAGTAGCATTTTGAAGATCAATGTACAAGAATAACAAGTTCCTCTCCATTCTTTCGACAGGCACTGCTAATTGGAGGCAGGGCTTAAAGAATGCAGTGTGTGCTCTATGGCTCCAGATCACAATCAGTTTTTGTCGTAAGGAATCATGTAACATTGTGTTTGTGCTTGTCTTACTCTTTGTGAGAAGTGGTATTGTATTATCTCATTTTACCATTGCTTCTTTCTTTCCTTCTTAAGCCCCTGTCACACTGTCCCGAAATTGACACCAGATGGACACACGATAAAGGAAATGTTCAAATTTAGCTCCGATCGTAACAACATCGGGCCATTCGTGAGGGCTTCTTAAGCCATCGTATGACGGCCGGTGGAGTTTCTCAGGCTCCGGCAGCAATTTTGTGAGCGGTGGCAAAATCTTTGGAATGCCAAAAGATTGCAGAAGGACCTTGCGAAGGTTCATTTTCGTGTTGAATTTGTGTGTCCATTTTGCCCTTCGTAAGGCACTCGTGAGGGCATCTTGTCAAATCGTGTCATCTTTGTCTTTACTTCATGTGATCATCTGTGCCATCGGGCATTTTTTCGCCTCACAAAGACAATATGAAGGAAACAAGAAGCTGCCCGAATGTCTTAGGAAGGCAACACGACTACGTGAAGCCCTCGCAATGCCGTCGTGTAGCCATCGTATTATAGTACGATAACATCGAGATTGCATTTATTGCACAACAGAATCATGTAAACATATTATGTAAATAACCCAATTTGTGTTCTGTGAAACTTAAAAAAGGATATTACATTGTTTTTGTTACTTTCGTTGCAGTTGTATGTCTTAAATGTAATTTAGGTTAACTTCCTGTTTTATTTAGATGCTTTTATTTTGAAGGCGAGTTTACGCTGTTGATAGGAAGTTGTTGTTGCTATGGAAACAACATGACAGAGATAAGAAATATCTTCTAATCTACATATAAAGACGGAGAAAGTAAAGAATAAAGTGTATGTTTAAATGTTAGAACCCCCCGAAGAGGCACAAGCTCTTACGTTGAGTCTGGATACATTCTAAATCATCAGTAAAGTCTACGACCATATTTTTGTGTGTGGTTCGGGTGCCATCGTGTGGCCTTCGGTAGGCATCGCACTTGCTTCGGCTGTTGCTTGGCTGTTGACCAAGTTCGGGGCCATCTTCGTGCGAAATTCACAATTCCATATTCGTGTGTCCATCTGGTGTCAATTTCGGGACAGCGGCTTTAAGAATGTGTCCTTAGTTTGCCTTTAGTGCTGGCTGGTGTGTGTTTTTGTTTTTGAGTTATTGATCATATTTGGGTTTTACAATTCAGTTTCCTCTCTTATTTTGTTACCTCCGTGTTCCCTTAGAGTTTTGGAGAAAGTAGCAAACGGAAAAAATATGTTGAAGGGAAAATAAAACAAACCTTTTGTTACTATTGAAATGTTGAAATCATAAGCAATACAGCACCCTTGCCCAATTTAAACTCATTCTGTTATGACCAGACACTTGTTTTGGAAAATGGATATTGCTGACTTTACAAATGACATTACTGACACATTTGTGGAATTCATCATTCTTCTCACTCTTCAGTGGCTGAAGAAACAACTTTCTTGGGGGGCTTTTTTAAAGTTGCTTGAGGGCGCTTTGAAAGAGATAAGCCAGATTTTCCCCCTTGGTTCCAGTATGTAAGCCAGAGGTGCCCAGTACGTCGGGGGCAATGCTGGTAGATCGCGAGTCATTCATAAATTTAAAAAAATCCAGCTCCGTTAAAATAGACAAAACAGGTTTTGATCCCTCCTCCCTTGGCCTCCCTGTCACTTAATTCAGGAGTTGACTTGATTGACAGAAAAAGCGACCTATTGCTTTCCAGTCTGTTAACCCAGAATGCAAAGCCATACAAAATCAGTCAAGTGCCGGGAAAGACAAACAACAAAATGAGTGCGGGAACGAGCAAAAAGCTAAAGACATAGCACTTCCACACAGAATGGGAGGGAGAATATTTGTTTGTGATGTCACATTCAAAGGTTATTTGCCTTATTTGTAAAGCAAGCGTCGCTCTGCCAAAGAAAGGTAACGTGGAGAGGCATTATCGGAGCGTTCACAAGGCATATGACAGCGACTTCCCTCCGAGTAGCGAGTTGAGAAAGAGAAAGGTCATGTATTATTGCTACACAAACATTATCTCTTAGTCTTAGTGTCGCCAACTCGTTTCTAACATGCAAAAAGACAAACACATGCGTCTATGGTCGGTGTATTTTCTATCTTTCCAATCCAGAAGAGATCTCTCTCTCCCCCGTCTGTTTGCAAGGGGGCGGGGCAGTTTACACACACGCATGTGCTACATGCAGCAACACACGGAGGAGATGGTGGAGAGAAGCGCTCCAAGGTGTGGTTACATGTTACCCGTCTTGAGGTGGACAATGCTCGTCACCAAAAGTGTTGAGCATGCAAGGGCGGTAACACAAGCAATTTGTCTAAACATTTAGCAAAAGTGCTCCACATCCAGACGGAGGAATGCACCGGGTTCGACTGTCTTTCTAGTAGCTCTGTAGCCCCATCCACGAGTAACGTTTCCACGTCAGGTGTTATGTATGCTAGCAGCAACACACAGAGTTAACTACATTACAGGACTGTCTCAGAAAATTAGAATATTGTGATAAAGTTCTTTATTTTCTGTAATGCAATTAAAAAAAACAAAAATGTCATACATTCTGGATTCATTACAAATCAACTGAAATATTGCAAGCCTTTTATTATTTTAATATTGCTGATTATGGCATACAGCTTAAGAAAACTCAAATATCCTATCTCTAAATATTAGAATATCATGAAAAAGTATACTAGTAGGGTGTTCAACGAATCACTTGAATCGTCTAATTAACTCGAAACACCTGCAAGGGTTTCCTGAGCCTTGAAAAACACTCAGCTTGGTTCAGTAAACTAAATCACAAGTATGGGGAAGACTGCTGATCTGACTGCTGTCCAGAGGACCGTCATTGACACCCTCCATCAGGAGGGTAAGACACAAAAAGAAATTTCTCAAAGAGCAAGCTGTTCACAGAGTGCAGTTTCAAAGCACATCCACAAAAAGTCTGTTGGAAGGGGGAAAGGTGGCAGGAAACGCTGCACAACCAAGAGAGATGACCGCAGCCTTAACAGCATTGTGAAGAAGAGTCGCTTCCAGAATTTGGGGGAGCTTCAAAGACAGTGGACTGAAGCTGGAGTCCAGGTATCAAAAGTCACTGTTCACAGACGTGTCCGGGAAATGGGCTACAATAGCCGTATTCCCATGGTCAAGCCACTTCTGAACTCAAGACAACGGAAGAGGCGTCTGACTTGGGCCAAGGAAAAGAAGCACTGGACAGTTGCACAGTGGTCCAAAGTCCTCTTTTCAGACGAAAGCAAGTTTTGTATTTCATTTGGAAGTCAAGGCGCCAGAGTCTGGAGAAAGGCTGGAGAGGAGCAAAATCCAAGTTGCTTGAAATCCAGTGTGAAGTTCCCACAGTCAGCGATGGTTTGGGGAGCCATGTCAGCTGCTGGTGTTGGTCCACTGTGTTTCATCAAGCCCAGAGTAAATGCAGCTGTGTACCAAGAGATTTTAGAGCACTACATGCTTCCGTCTGCTGAAAAGCTCTATGGAGATGAGGAATTCATTTTCCAGCATGATCTGGCACCTGCCCACAGTGCCAAAACCACCAGTAACTGTTGTACTGACCATGGCATTACTGTCCTCGATTGGCCTGCAAATTCCCCTGACCTGAACCCCATAGAGAATATGTGGGGTATTGTGAAGAAGAAGCTGAAAGACACCAGACCCAACAATGCTAATGAGCTAAAGGCCGCTATTGAAGCATCCTGGGCATCCATAACACCTCAGCAATGCCACAGGCTGATTGCCTCCATGCCACGCCGCATTGATGCAGTAATCCGTGCAAAAGGATTCCCAACCAAGTACTGAGTGCATTAATGGACATTTTCAAATGTTTGATTGTGTTTTGCTGTTATAAATCTTTTTTTTTTACTTGGTCTGAGGAACTATTCTAATTTTTTGAGATAGGATTTTTGAGTTTTCTTAAGCTGTATGCCATAATCAGCAACATTAAAATAATAAAAGGCTTGCAATATTTCAGTTGATTTGTAATGAATCCAGAATGTATGACATTTTTGTTTTTTTAATTGCATTACAGAAAATAAAGAACTTTATCACAATATTCTAATTTTCTGAGACAGTCCTGTATACAAACATGGGTTAATGATTAGAGGTAACTGAGTTATTTAGTTTGTTAAAGTTTCAGATATTCTGTTTACAGTTCTGTCATCAGATTATTTAATACCATTTGTTAAAACATTGTTGTTTCTTTTGATGTGAAATATTATTTATTTAATTCAAATAAAAAGCAATGTTAATTTTGTTCACAATTTGTTAAGTTAATTTAATAATATATGTATTTTTGAATCAAGTATTCATCTTTATTGTCTTCATTGTTAGTTTCCACATGCCTAAAACAACCTCAAACTAAATCTAAAAGTTGATGGCTAAATAAGAGTGTTTGAGAAATTGTGCAAGGCATGTAGTAATAGTCCGAATAGTCGATTAATCGTTTCATTAATCTATAGATTAATCGATAATCAAATTAGTCGTTTGTTGCAGCCCTATTGTAGTTATCCCATGTAAAAATAAAACGTGTTATTCAGCAACCCTTGCAATTTGGGATTTTATTTTTGGTTTTGGTTAGCTGGTCATTTCAAAAGTAGCTCACCAGCCAAAAAAGTGTGGGCACCCCTGATGTAAGCTAAACAAGACCTGTGTTGAACTGTGTACTGGACTAAATTACATACCCCACCTTTAAATGAATGTGCTTCTGTACAAAATGTAGAGAGTTTTTCACGATTTCAGATTGAACCTTCTTAAAACTCTGGTTGAAAGTACATGCACATTTCCCAAAGCACATTCAATACATTACATTTTTAGAAAAATCTTAAATAAAACCTCACCTGTGTTTAAGAGTCCTTCTGGCATTGCTAATTTTCCTGATAACTGCCAACATCATTAATGTAATTAAACACAACAAAAAATAATGATCTAATTTCACAAACAGGTATTATAACATATTCATGATTTTCTAAATACTTTAATTGTTAATATATTAAACGAATGCTGAAAAGGGTATAAAAATAAGTACATTTGTGTTTGCAAAGCCTGATTTGTGAGGATAAGTGTGTGTGTGTGTGTGTGTGTGTGTGTGTGTGTGTGTGTGTGTGTGTGTGTGTGTGTGTGTGTGTGTGTGTGTGTGTGTGTGTGTGTGTGTGTGTGTGTGTGTGTGTGTGTGTGTGTGTGTGTGTGTGTGTGTGTGTGTGTGTGTGAGGCCGGCCCACCTGGGCGTAGCGGCCGCTGCAGATGGCAGCCTTCCAGTCGGGCACGTCGATGCAGTCGGGGTGCCGCAGCAGCCAGTTGTCCTCCTTCACCAGGAAGGCTCCAGGGTATTCGCTGACCGAGCCGTCCATGTCGTGGAAGATAGTGGTCTTGTCCCCGTCCATCTGCATCTTGCTGAACCAGGGGCCCGGCTCCCCAAAGAACACCCGAGACGTGATCTACAGAGGGCCGAAGTGACAGGAGTCATTAGGAGCTGCCCATACTGAGTATTCATGTGTTCATGACCATATCTATCCAATATAAAAGCCTGAACAAACTGACTTCACTCCACTTTATACTCTTACAGAGATGGAAAGGCTTAAAACACATCTATGGCTCCCTGTTTCAATTTTCACACACAACACTTAATCTGATTCTTACACATGTAATAAATTGGATGGAAACTGGAGTTCAGAGTGCCTCAATTAATTTAATCAATTACATTAACGGTAGGGTAGGTCATTTTGGAGAAACCAGCTCGAGTGCGCTAGAATTTGAAAATACACAACCGGAAAAAATCTGCCTCTTCCTTCAGACTTCCTTACAGAGCCCCTCCTCCAACACACACAAATGCGCACATGACCAATGAGGGCACGAGATAAGTTTGTGCACAGATGGAAGGCTGACAGGCAGGTAGGCCATCCAGTTACTTTAGCCAGGCTGGCTCAGATGATTGGTCGTGCTTTTTACAGCGCCACAGCTTCCATAGATTCCACAAAGGACTTAAGATGTTCATTGCCATCGGGACGTTAAGAGCATTCCATGGAATATAACAACAAGTGTTTCTGAAATAAATTACATACCCCACCTTTAAATGAATGTGTTTCTGTACAAAATGTAGAGAGGTTTTTCACGATTTCAGATTGAACCTTTTTCGTGTTTGTGAAATGATTTTAACCCAGAATGGGATTAAATAGGCTAAATCTATTTTGAATATGTGTTGCACTTCCACTCTAATGTGATTTGTTTCAATGTATCTCCATGCAGTTCATAATTTTTTTCTGATTCTTACTTTAAAAAAAAAGTTGCCTTCCCATGAAGTAATTAACCCCAAAAGTCTTAATGGTCCAGTTCCAACCAGAAATGAGCTATCTGAAGGAGGAAAACATTTCCTAATCCGGGCAGTATAGCAACAGTGTCAATTATTTTGTCTAACCAGTGCCTGAAAGTGGACGACAGAGGGGAGGACGCCTGCAAACGGTACCAGGTCCTCAGCATGGGGACCAAGCCCCAGGACATGGGCCAGCTCTACCAAGGATATACCATGCTATACGGTGGCCCAACAGTAGATTTATATTTAGATGTTAGAAGACCGTAGAGCAGGGCTATTCAACTACACATTCAGTTGGGCCAGATTTTATAACTACAAAATGCAGCTGGGCCAGACATTCAGCGGCCTGTAAAAAGCGGGTAGTGACCAACACATATTACTGCGATGAAAAACATGCAATTTTTATTCATTGTTCATCTAACAAAGGTACGTCAAAAAGTGCATAAAAACACGACAAATTAGCATTAATTGAACAGAATCTGAAAAAAAAGTGCACAGTTGTAACATTACATTTGTTTGCTTTAGAAGTCAAATATTCAGGTTAGTTTTTTTGAACCAGGCACATCACAAAGTCTTAATAAATGTCCTCACATACAAAAAAAACAGCTAAAGAGTTCCAATGCAACACAAAGAGGTAGTACTGTCGCAATACTATTTTTTCACTTTTCAAGTAATAACAAAAAAATCATACGTTTTGGTCACATTTGACCCAGACACATTACAAAGTCCATTTAAATGAATACAGAAAGAACTGTCAAACCCTTCAGTGCACAAACCCAGCGCCGTATAGACTCTATATGGCGCTGCACAAACCCATAACAAGGGACACGGGTAACTATATGAATGAATACTACACTACACGTCTACTATAGTAAACTAGGTGCTTACTATCACCTCATTTGTGATTTGTCATTGCTGACTTTCTCAATGGGAGAAGGGACACTTTTTGTTTTGAACAAGAGCAGTGATTTTTGGCTCATAGGATGTCAATGCAATCCTAAGACATTGGTGAAGAGTGCTGTCAGTCAGGGAGCAGCGAGTGCTACTTTTGATTGAGTTCATGTGTGAAAAGCTTGATTCACATGTATGTTGAAACCAAACATACTGAGTACACAGATCGCTACTTTCTGAATGTTAGGGAACTGCTGTTTTTTGACATCACTCCAAAACTTCGCTGGCCCGTTAGTGCGCTGCATGTCAATAAGTTCCAGTGTATATTTCCCCTTGTCGATGCAGGGGACCACTTCCTTTGCTCTGGTTGATACGTCCCTCTCTATTGCAACAGTGAAGGGTTCTCTGGCAAAGTCCATCATCACCTCTGTGGGCAGAGCAAGTCCATAATCGACCGGCAAAGTTCTCTTTCAACCTCGTCATCACATCCGTGATTTGTGCCGGAGATGTGATGTGTTTGGGGAGCGTCGGAAAATGCAGCATCCGACCCGTGCTCAAGTCGGTCGCGAATAGGTCCAGCTTGACTTGGATCTGCATCTGCTCCACAAGATAAATGACCGCTTTGTCTCTGTTTACGCTTCAGAATTGAGAGAGACATATTTTAGAGTTGCTATCATAGGACCACCGTTACTAGCACCACTAGATGCACTTTCAAAAAACGTGCTGCGTTGTGGTTTGGTGGTTTCTATGCAACATGGAGTGTTGCGTTCATGGTCTGTACTAGTGTAGGAATTTGGCTACGGGAGGCTGGGCCACTCGGGAGTTGGTTCTGGGCCGCATCTGGCCCGCGGGCCTCCAGTTGAATAGGCCTGCCGTAGAGCCTCGGATCAATAATTTCTGCTTCAACCCACTAACAGTTACATTTGCACAACAAAATATCTTAATGTTACATATCACATTTTAATTCCTTTAGTGTTAACATTCAGGGTCAACAAATTACCCCGAGGTCGGTGCTGAATGTATTTAATTTTTCATAAAGCATCTATGAATATTAATTTGTTTTAAATGTTCAATCCTTTATTTTTGACACATGCATTCTTCTTCTTCTTCTTCCATGTCTGTGTGGACACTATGTTTCTTAAACACTGCATCCAACTGTCGATAGGCAGGACAGCGTGACATTGGTGGAAGTGATATGTTTAGGGTTGCCTCCGGTATGATCCATGCACATACTTCATACAAATCAAAAGGACCCATAAAAACATTTGTGCCTCTCATTGACAGAAACTCCTCGGGGTACCTTTAGTTTGACTGGAGCCCAGCTGCCAAATTGAAGCTTGCTTCTCTAATATTAGCAAGATGTTTTTTTATCTTCATTAATCTCAAAGCAACATCTGTATTCCACTAATGTATCTGCTTTAATCAGCCAGATGTTTTCCCACAGCAGGTGACTCACAGGTACGTGGTCAAAGATGATGTCAGTGACGTTGTTGTTGGGGCAGCTCTGCCACGAGTTGTTGAGCCGGAAGCCGAACGCGCTGGTGTGCCGTCCATCCAGAGCCACGTACTTCCGGAACGTACAGTTCTGAATGTTGATGGGCCCGTCGTAGATCTGCATGCCTCGGATTGGAAAATCACTGCGAGGAAACACACACACAAAGTACATTTCATTAAAAAACGATTGTACGACACTTTGTAAGACGTACCTCCTCCCTTCATGTTGTGCACAAATTTACAATGTGAGGATTCTGCCAGAGAGGTTCAGATATTCAAAGTCGAGTGGTTGTACAGTAAGACACTAATACAAACCAGAAAGACCACACTGTGTTGGATTTTGGACTTGGGAAGAGGAGTGTGACTTCCTGCCTGGATGCTTAGGAAAGTATTTTCTCCAGTGGCCTTCATCTAATGTTCAGCCCTGCACAGCGTGGGAGCACTTGGTGTGCCCAAGTTCAGCTCTTTGCCTCAAAAGATATCAGACCGAAGATGAAGTAGGGAGTTTTCTTTTTCCCACAAAGTAAAGGAGTCTCTGATATCACTGGAGGACATTCCCTCTGCCAAGTGGAAAGGGATGATGTCTAGCATGCCATGTCTGGCTCTCACAAACAACAGTCCTCCGGGACTGTTGCGGGGTTGGGCCACGGCCGGCCATTGCCGCTCGAAAGCGCTGGAGTTGCTGTAGTACATATGCCAGGCCTGTAAGTGGCGCTGTAGTCTGCCTCAAAATTAGCGAAGAAGACTTCCCTTGCATGCTTGCCATGGTTGCCCTTCTGTTTATTCTCCGCTGTGGCTCTTTTTCTCCCTCCCCGAGGCAAGCGTTTGCGTCTTCTGCTTTAAAACAAATGAATAATGACTCTATATTATCATATTTAAGGGATAATGTGCAGCGACTTGGTCATTATGGGGAAAAGAACACCGACAGGCTGATCAGGAGCCCGACGCGAAGCGGAGGGATCTAGATCGGCACATTATCCCGCTTATTACATGGCCACATTCTCAACAAATTAACGACATGACTCCCAATATTAATTTAAATGTTTTTATGGATTTAGAAAATGATTTTATTGATTTAAAAATAGTTGTATGTATTGATTTAAATTGACATGCATCCGCTAAGAAAAATAGTCCGTTGTTACTGTTTGAACTAACGTAGTAACGGCAGGAACTGCTTCGATAACGTTTTTGAGGAGCTTTTTGATTACAGATTTGAAAACATCGTTGCTTGCTTTAAAAGTAGCACAATTCATTATGTCAAACCTTGGAAAGTATCTAGATATCCCTGCCCTAATGCCAAAGCAACTGGCAACTGAATACGTGTTGCTGTTTGATGTCTATACCGTAAAAAGGAGGGTTTCTGCCCCATTACTTCTCTTCTTACTTCTATAAGAATAAAACACGGAGGACGGAGATCTCTTTTTCTCCCCCTCTTCTGCAGCCCAGCAGCTGATCTCAAAGCACGCTCCCCTCTCCTGCAGGGGGGCGTGGTCAGCTGCAGCTCACAGAATCTGCCCCCTGCAAAAACAGCGCTGGAAAGAGCAAATAGAGCGAAATGAGGCATGGCTAAAAAGCAGGATCTGTTTGGTATTTTGAAAAAAAAGCTATATTTATAAGCTTTATATAGGTATGGCCCTACAATATATTGTTCAAATATAGCATGATACTGTATGTCCCCTTTAAGTATCTTTGCCTTCAAACAGTGATCAGAAATGGGCCTGAGGTGTTAACATGTGACAATCTGTTTCTGTGGGACTATTCCAGCTGGCATATCTATGATCCAATACAGCAGGACCAGGTCTCTGAAACCAGGAGCTGATGTTTACATGGACCAACACATTACCAAGAAAGCCTGACCATAAGACACATACTGGTGTGCCTGTATACACCCAGCCCCCAGGAAGTGGGCCAGCTATTGAAGCCACTATCATAGTGGCCAAATGGTGGAATAACACTTCTGTTCGAGGCCGTGACTTCATTCGGGCCCAAAAGGACTCTCCCCATTGACATACATTTGGAAAGAGACGTCTCTAAATCCGCTTATAATTTCATTGAGCTAAATAACTACCCAGAACAAAAAATGTGCCCTTATTCAAATAACTAGGCCCTTCTCACTTTGGTTAAATGGATTCCTTGCGTCCCTCACTTGCGTCGTTTCCCTGCAACTAGTCCCTCCCACCAGGGAAGCATGGAGAGATGCAAGGAAACCACGAGAAGCAGGGAAATTAGTTTTAAGAGCAATGGGACGTCCTTTCCTCCGGAGCGTCACGTGAAGCGACGTCCGTTTGTGATGACGCTGCACAGCTGATCGTCTGACAGCAGCTCTGTCCCCGTTATTTCCACACATACCCCCTCCTCTGTTAGTACACATTTACTGACACAAACATTTGTATCATCTGTTGTAGACCCAAATAAATAAAATAAAATAAGAACTCATTCTCAAAAAAGATAAACGCCATTCTTAAAATGTATAAACGAACAATAGTTTGATTAATATTGATTAGAGTGCACAAAATAAATAAAATAATTCAGAGAAGAAAAAGAGATATGTTATCTATCAAAACGCAGTTATATTAACATTCATTGGATTTCACACTTTGTTTGTTTGTGTGGATACGTAGCAAATTAACATTTTAAATAGCACTGACTGAATGGAAATGACAATAAATGAAAATGTAAAACGAAAAAAGGGATCATGAAAATGTTTCCAAAAAATGAATAAAATGATTTTTGACCACTTTGTTGTTCAGATATATCACATATTTGTAACTAAATGATACATGAATTGAAACAACACACGGTATAAACTGAGGAGTGACTCCCGTGAGGTTCATGTATTTTCTTCACTCGCTGAGAAACTGCTCTCATGTCAAGAAGCATCAGATCAGTGCATGCACTACATCTTCCAATCAGTGAGCGATACACAGTAAGGGGGCAGGGCGAGTATCTGAGGATTTCATCGGAGGATGGTCTGATGGTTCCTCGGTTATCGCTCCTCCATTATCGCTCCTCGCTCCTCCGGCAAAAATAAGGCCATTGGGACGCTACTCAAGATGGCGCAGACAAATCAACCTCCGGTGAGACTGAGACCGAGGAGCGAGGAAATGAAAAATAAGAGAAGGGAGAAGGGCCCATGGACTTTTTGAATCTACAGTTGCTCCATTTTTGCTTCCTGCGCCATTGAGCAGCTCTCATAGGAATGAACGGGGCCATCGTGTCCAGTTCTCTTTGCATATCCATGATATACACACACCCAATATCCAATGTGGACATACTTTACATCATTTTAAATCAATGGTTACATGTAACCTTAATGTCTATTGTGTTTTAAAGCTGCATTTGTTAATATTTCGGGTATTTGAACACCAAGCTGAAAACCAACATTTGAAAATGTATCACCTTATAAATCAGGCTCGGCTTTTAGCCCTCTGATGTGGCTGTAAACTCTGCAAAGTTTGTGAGCATAAAGCCTAAAGAAGATATTCTGTGTGTCACTTACACGCCGCGAGGCAGCGTTCTGCCGCTGTGGTCGGACCCCCCGGGGCCCCAGATCCTGTTGTCAGGGACGGGCATCCCGCGGTTCTCACTCTCACCCACAAACAGAGAGTTTATCACCTGCTGGCGAGAGCCGTCATCGTCTGGGAACGTCCCTCCACTGCACACAGAGAGGGGGGGTTAGAGTGTCCAGGTGTCCAGCAGCAGTGTGTGTAGTGATAGTAGCATTGGTAGTAGCAGTGATTTTGAGATGCTTATTCTGTAAGTGTTTCACCGGGTTGAAGATAGGTAGATAGAATGCATGCGCATACACAAAGGACAACTTTATGGGCCTGGTTATAGCCTTAAAGGTAGGGTAGGTAAGAATGGAGAAACCAGCTCGAGTGCGCTAGAATTTGAAAATACACAGCCGGAAAAAAAATCTCCCTCCTCCAACACACACGAACACGCACATGAAGGCTCGAGATAAGTCTGTGCACAGATGGAAGGCTGACAGGCAGGTAGGTCATCCAGTTATTTTAGCCGGGCCGGCTCAGATGATTGGTCGTGCTTTTTACAGTACTACGGCTTCCACAGATTACATTTATTTATGCATTTATTGTCAAAGCACTTCAGATATTCATTGCTATCGGGATGTTAAGAGCATTCCATGGAATATAACACAAAGTGTATCTCGAGCCGGTTTCTCTAACTTAACTACCCCTCCTTTTGAGTCTAAACTAAATGTCATAACCTAAAGGATCAGACACGGAGCAGCAGCCTAGCTAACCTCCGCCAGATGAGAGGGTCCTTTATTATTCAAACATCACGATGAAGACATTTTAAGCCTATTTGGGTGAAATTCGTTCACCGTTTTTGATTACTTTACCTACAGTATTCAGTTATTTTCTCTTACCAAGGTACTGTTGGATACACTTTTATTTATGAAAGACAGGGTGTTAAAAACTGTGCATGTGTTTCTTGTTGAGCACACCAATATGTTTTAATTACAGCACGTAAGTTCATTGTGTCTGTTTTCACAGCAAGCAGATATATATAAAGGCTGCTCATACTGAGAATAAAAATCTGTGCAAACGAGTTAACAGCAGCCGAGGTGCTATCAACCCAGGAAAGTAATTATAGTTATTAATGTGCTGCCAGGGTTTATGGGGACCACACATATCAAAAAAATCAGTGGACAGCCAACACAAGATTTCATTAACTGTGTTATTGTTTTTTGTGTGTGTTTTCTGTTCTTCTTTTCTAACATCAGTTAACAGCAAGCATCAATGGTCCTGGTAAAATAACCGATGATGCAATGAAAAACACTTCTGTAATATATAATTTAGGTGCACTTTACACCTGTTGCAAGTGGCCATAATCTGTGTCCGTTTCTAAGAGCATCTTAAATTAAGATGTTTGGAAGACAACTGTTCATTTTATGAGCCAATAAAGCACACACATATTATTATTGACACTGCAGTAGATTAAATAATGTATTATTGTAGGGGCAAACACATCTACAGTATGACGTATTAAAAGTAAAACTATTATTTCATTAATCAAAAGTGCACTCTGGCTATGGTTGATACACCCCTCACTGTATACTGGACCTGTGGTATTTCTAAATCCCAGCAGTTAGTGATGTAGTTGCTGATCTGGAAAATGAGAAACCTGAGAGCTGAAACCATTTTGAATAATGAACGAACATTACATACCTCTGCAGTGTTCCCTTAAATTGCGGGCAAACTTTTATTAAATTGACAAAACGTCCATCTAACACCAGATGTCACTGCAGTTTGGCTGAAGCTTAAACTATGATCTATAGACCGTTTCAGGTTGATATCCTATATATATCAGATATTTAATGTACGGGGGCAAACACTTAATAACGTCTTAAAACATTTCCATTTGGAGAAACATCTTCACCAACTTGACAACATGTGCAGCGTTTACTAAAAGCACCGCTAATAAAAAAACGCCTCCCCCTGTCACCGTTGGTCAAAGTTTGGATGCTAACGAGTTTAATGTCAATCGCCAAAGTAAATAGTTGTAATGTTAAAAGTCAAGTGTATGCATGTCGATGAAGCATTAACATATAAAACACTGATAAGCCAGGGATAAACCAGTATAAGTGTTGTTAACTGGCCAATGCCACCATTCTGACGCCGATCATCGATCTCTATGATACCGTTGGTTGACTAACCGTCATATTTGGGCTCAGTTATTAAATATTGCCCAGTTTTCTTAATACTGATAAGATGGGCAAGCACCACATAATCTATATTTACCACCAGTCCAATGAAGCAGATATTTTCCCCCAGAAAGGGGCGGGGCCATGACATAGAGGGAAAGTTGCTCTGATGTATGTAGGCTCCCTGCTTTGAAAAGTCTTCTCACCAACTCCCTCCTCTGTGACCATCACACCCCCAAATTACTTTTCACACTGCATCAGAGCGCTCTTTTTCCCAGTGCACCTTAAACGCCTCCTTATAAGGTGTTTTCCAATTACTCTTACAGACAGACAGAGAGAGAGGATCCTGGAACGCCACAAATGCAAACAGAAGCCCACTATCCATATAAATATGAACCGTGGGGGGGGTCTTACCTCGCCAGAGTGAGGCCGATGCCATTATCAGCAAATCTAAACAGGAAGGAGAGAATATTATCACTGCGACAGTCTGAGGTCTCGAGAGGAAAACACACACACACATACACACACGCAGACACACACAGTCTGTAGGCGATAGTTTTTATTAGATGGGGGGAATCTGTCATCAAATGTGCAAACAACAACCTGAGCTATATACGAAACTAATAATGAGGATTCCCTGCAGAATTAAGCTAAATTGAAAGTTGACCACCTTCACTCAACAGACATTATTCACTCAGTTATTCATCAGTGTTAATATCACTGTATGAATGCATTTATACTCACTGGCAGTCGTCCAGCCACACGTCGCCCCCCCTCAGCCAGGCTCCATGGTCCTGGTTCTTATAGGCCACAAAGTGGTGGATCAGAGCCGGGACCCTGGGTTTGAAGGGATCAGCATCCTGGTGGGGGCCGTACCTGAAAGATGTAACACATCACACTGAGTGGAGAAAGACAGCGTTCACTGATAGCTATTTGATTGTTTTTACCATGACCATGCCATGTCTTTGTATGCTGCTGCAACACAAACATTTCTCAAATTGGGATCAATAAAGTACTTCTTATCTTATTTTGCATCTATTGTTTGTTAGTGCTGTAAATACGCAGGGCTGCAGAGAAACGACATATAATCTTACTGTGTGTATGTCTGTCTACATTAAATTATATTTAGCTTTTCTGCAAAGCAACTGACAATATGTGCAATAAAACATAAAGGTTAAAACGCAGAACAACAAGAAAAAATACAGATATATTCCCCACAAACCAGACAACCATTGTTAGTGCTGATGCAATTTTTTTCAAATAGGCTAAACTCTTTAAGTGTCTTTTTGTGTGTGTTTGGTTTAATGACCAAGGTACAGGCAAAACTAGTGTGTTATGTAGACTTTTCAATTAGTTTTAATATTACAGGTCCCAGAGTCCAGCTTGAAACAACTCATCGATCAACTCTTGGTCTAAGCTGCTGTCAGGGGACCAGATGTCCCGCTTTGTGCAGAATGCTACCCGCACAAAAGGGCATAACGTAGGCACAAGCACAGCATGAAGTTCGTCACTGTACTCTTTTTCTACTACGTGTCATGGTTTTGGATTTATATTTTCTATCTTTGTTTTGTAATGTTTTCCTCCTTGTGTCTTGTCTGATCCTACTCCCTGTGTTTGCCTCCTTGTCGTTAGTTTCCCTGGTGTGTCTGTCTCATTGTGTTCACCTGTTGCCCTTGTGGTTCTCCCTCCCCTACCCAGCTGTATCTTGTTCTGTGATTACCCTTCTGTGTATTTAGTCTTGTCTTCCCGTGTGCTCCATGTCGGTTCGTTGTCATTTCATGTCCCTGTCACCCATGCTTGCCCGTGTCTCCTGCCTGTTCCCCTATGTAAGTTTGTTCCTGTCTGTCGTGCTCCCCGGTTTTGTTTTTGTTTATTAGTTTCTTGTTTTTTCTTGCCTTGGGCTTTTTATAATAAAGCTCGCTTTTTGTTAACAAACCTTTTTTGTATTTTTTAACTGCACTTGGGTCCTATTTTCCCCAAACCTGACAGTACGAACCGACCAGTATGGACCCAGCAGTTTTTTCATTTGGCCAAGAGCTTTATGAGCTGGAATACAATCCGGAATGTTTTTTCAATGACTGGAGGAGGGCCTCATCGAGAGAGGCCAAAGAGGCTGCCCTTAACGAGGCACGCAGGGAGGTTGACAGCAAGCCCTGGCTTAGGAGCTTGTTGCCTAAGAAGCTAAGACTTTTTACTAGCAGCCTTGAGTGCCAGCTTCAAGCCTCAAACCCCTTCTTGGGATCCCGCCTTGCCTTAGGAGGTCCACGGAGCCTCCAAAAGGTCTCTAGGAGACGCAAGGCCAGGATTCCAGCCATGATTCCGGCTTCAATTCCTACTCCAGTTCCGACTCCAGTACCGGCCCCAGCTGCGATGATTCTGGCTCACGTTCCGGCTCTCCGACCCACTCCAGTCCCTTGGGTTCTGTCGGTGTTCCGACCCACTCCAGCTCCCCGTGTCCTGTTGGAGGTCCCGCCATCACCTGTTCCGCTAGGGGTCCTGCCGACACCATGTCCTGTTCCATTGGAGGTCCAGCCGACACCTGTTCTGCCGTGGGTCCTGCCAACAACATGTCTTTTCCCGTTGGGCGTCCCGCCGACACCTGCTCCGCCGGGTTTCCTGCCGAGACCCTATCCTGTCCTGTTGGGGGTCCCGCCGACACCTGCTCCGCCGGGTCTCCTGCCGGCTCCATGTCCAGTCCTGTTGGAGGTCCCGCCGACTACTCTCCTGCCGGGGGTCCTGCCAATCCCATGTCCTGTCCCGTTGGGGGTCCCGCCGTCTACTCTTCTGCCGGGGGTCCTGCCAACCCTATGTCCTGTGCCGTTGGAGGTTCTGCCGACTACTCTCCTGCCGGGGGTCCTGCCAACCCTATGTCCCGTCCCGTTGGGGGTCCCGCCGACTACTCTTCTGCCGGGGGTCCTACCAACCCTGTGTCCTGTGCCATTGGAGGTTCCGCTGGGATCCTGCCAGCTCCATGTCCAGTCCCGTTGGAGGTCCCGCCGACTGCTCTCCTGCCGGGGGTCCTGCCAACCCTATATCCTGTCCCGTTGGGGGTCCCGCCGACTACTCTTCTGCCGGGGGTCCTGCCAACCCCTTGTCCTGTTCCGTTGGAGGACCCGCCATCACCTGTCTCGCCGGGGTCCTGCCAACTCCTGGTCCTCTTCCGTTGGGGGATCCTGCCGAAGCCTGTCCCACCGGCTCCAGTTCCTGTTCGGCCGACACCGGGTCCTGCCCGGCCTCCGGAACTGTCTGGTCTTCGCCCTCGAGCCCGGCCCCCTGAGAGCTGCGGTCTTCGCCCTCGAGCCCGGCCCCCTGAGAGCCCGGCCCCCTGAGAGCCGCGGTCTTCGCCCGGCCCCCTGACTCTTCCTGCCGCTGCCCTCGCCCTCGGGCCCGGCCCCCTGACTCTTCCTGCCGTTGCCTTCACCCTCATGCTCGGCCCCCTGAGTTCGCCCGCTGTGGCCTTCGCCCCACCTTGGACTCTGCCTTGCCCCCGGGCCGTCCGCCCGAGTCCCCCACCTTGAACTCTGCCTTGCCACCGGGCCGTCCGCCCGAGTCCCCCTTTTTGAGCTCTGCCTTGCACCCGGGCCGTCCGCCCGAGACCCCATCCTTGATTTCTGCCTTGCCCCCGGGCCGTCCGCCCGAGACCCCTTCCGGGTCCTCCGCTGTGCCCCTGGGCTGTCAGCCCTAGTTTTGTGTTTTGCCTCCCTGTCGTTAGTTTCCCTGGTGTGTCCGTCTCATTGTGTTCACCTGTTGCCCTTGTGTTTCTCCCTCCCCTACCCAGCTGTGTCTTGTTCTGTGATTACCCTTCTGTGTATTTAGTCTTGTCTTCACCTTTGCTTCATGTCGGTTCGTTGTCATTTCATGTCCCTGTCACCCATGCTTGTCCGTGTCTCCTGCCTGTTCCCATATGTCAGTTTGTTCCTGTCTGTCGTGCTCCCCGGTTTTGTTTTTGTTAATTAGTTTCTTGTTTTTTCTTGCCTTGGGCTTTTTATAATAAAGCTCGCTTTTTGTTAACAAACCTTTTTTGTATTTTTTAACTGCACTTGGGTCCTATTTTCCCCAAACCTGACACTACGTGCATTATAAATAATGTTGCTTTAGATAAACAAAGGAAGAATGAAAAAAAATTGTCCGTGAGTGGAGCAGAACTTTCCTACAACCGTGGTTCTTTGTTCCCAAGTGCATATGAGTTCTCTTTCAGATCTTTCCTTGACCTAACGTTGTTTTTCTTCAAAGTTAGGAAAAGTGTTTAGGAAAAGACAATGAAAGTCATATTTTTGACTATTGGACCATGCTGTTGGTTTGTTATAGGATGAGGAGTCCTGACCTGGCTCCAATCAGAGACAGGAAGGGTCTCTTGTCCTTGTCGTTGGCCTTGGTGGTCTTTACTCCATTATCAAGGATCATTCCAGCCTGGAAAGAAAGAAGACAAACCACTTGGTCAGGCTTTAAAAGAAACCCAACTAGGATGTTAAAGAATAAAACAAAATGAAAAGGCTCGTCATTATGGAGGATATAAGCACAGGTGGAGCCCTCTACTGGACTCTATGGGGACTACCCCTTGATCATATCATGCAAGCATTCATCCACTGAGACTTCTATAACCGTAGCCAGCCCCGGGGCGGGCCTACCTGAATGCGCGCGCATCCCACCGTATAAAAGAAGGCCTCGCCTCCTGACTGTCATCCTACACTTCTCTTCAGCAAGCAGCATAGGACAGACAGTTATGTCTCTCACAGGCTGATCTATACACGCGCTGTCGTCCAACAACACCGTTCCATCTCACTGTCTCTGACTGGCTTTCTGGTTAGCAGCAGCTGCTAACCCTCCTTGCTGTCTCTGAGGAACTGCACACGGCTAAAGCAGCCTCCCTCTCCTCTGTCATCATCTTTCTGGAGCTGTCTGCTGCATTCGACACGGTGAACCATCAGATCCTCCTTCGCACTCTACAATAATTTGGTGTTTCGGGCTCTGCACTTTCCCTCCTCACCTCATACCTCGAAGACCATACCTACAGGGTAACTTAGAGAGGGTCAGAGTCCGACCCTTGTCAATTAACTACAGGGGTCCCTCAGGGCTCTGTTCTTGGTCCCCTCCTCTTCTCCTTGTACACAAACTCGCTCGGATCTGTCATTAGCCCGCATGGTTTTTCATACCACTGCTACGCTGATGACACCCAATTAATTCTGTCCTTTCCCCGCTCAGAGACCCAGGTCGTTGCACGCATCTCTGCTTGTCTAGCTGACATCTCTCAGTGGATGTCTGCTCACCACCTCAAGCTCAACCTTGACAAGACTGAACTGCTGTTCCTTCCGGGAAAAGATTGTCCCACTCTTAGCCTAACAATCAACATCGGCACCTCTGTTGTTTCCCCGACTCAGACTGCAAGGAATCTGGGTGTGACCCTAGATAACAAACTGTCCTTCACTGCAAACATTGCTGCTACAACCCGCTGCCGCAGATACACGCTTTACAACATCAGGAGGATACGTCCCCACCTGACTACTGCAACTCCCTCCTGGCTGGTCTACCTGCATGTGCCATCCGACCTCTGCAGCTCATCCAGAATGCAGCGGCTTGTCTGGTCTTCCACCTTCCAACATTTTCCCACACCACGCCGCTCCTCCGCTCCCTTCACTGGCTTCCAGTAACTGCTAGAATCCACTTCAAGACACTGGTACTAGCGTACTATGCTGCGAATGGATCTGGCCCTTCCTACATCCAGGACATGGTTAAACTGTACGCCCCAGCACATGCACTCTGCTCTGCATCGGCCAAACGGCTCGCTGCACCAGCACTGCGAGGGGGACCCAAGTTCCCATCAGCAAAAACACGTGGGTTTGCTATCCTGGCTCCAAAATGGTGGAATGAGCTCCCCATTGAAATCAGGACAGCAGAAAGCTTACACATCTTCCGGCGCAGGCTGAAAACTCATCTCTTTCGACTCCACTTCGAGCGATAGAATTACTAACTAAGCATATATATACTAACAAAGGACTGGCTTATCTAAAGCCAGTTGAGTAGCACTTCACATGTTTTAGCTCTATGAAACCTGATGCACTTATATGATTCTGTCTTCTTCAAGTTTGTATCTTGTTGGTCGAATGTACTTATTGTAAGTCGCTTTGGATAAAAGCGTCAGCTAAATGCAATTTAATGTAACCGTGGAGAAGTCAGGGCTGCTGCTGACAGAGCACACTCTGACGCGCTTACCTCCACAGATTTCTAGCAACTGTTCTTTGAAAGGTTGTTTATAGTGTTCCCCGGGAAGCTTTCAACATTTCTAAAAGCAACCAAAGATGCATGCATTACACTCTCCAGGTAAATATTCTGACTGTATCAGAGGGTATGTCATAGTTCTGAAACAAGCTCGAAATGTAACACTTGTCTGAGAACGGTTTTAGTTAGATATTTGAAGACTACATTAAAGGTCGGGTAGGTCATTTTTGGAGAAACCAGCTGAAGAGCGCTAGAATTTGAAAATAAACAGCCGGAAAAAATCTGCCACTTCCTTACAGAGCCCCTCCTCCAACACACACGAACGCGCACATGACCAATGAGGGCACGAGATAAGTTTGTGCACAGATGGAAGGCTGACAGGCAGGTAGGCCATCCAGTTAAAAAGGATTGGCTTTTTACAGTACTACGGCTTCCACAGATGACGTTTTTTTTATGGATTTCTTGTCAAAGCACTTAAGATATTCATTGCTATCGGGATGTTAAGAGCATTCCATGGAATATAACAAAAAGTGTATCTCGAGCCGGTTTCTCTAACTTACCTACCCCACCTTTAAGGTAATTACATATTCCAACTACTGTATAATATACTGTATACCATTCTTGCTGACAACACACACCACAGAATCTTGAGCAACTGGGGACACAGAGCCAAGGAAGAGTAAATCACACCTTAATCGACCAAATGATGGTATGGTCCCCCCCCCCGCCCATAGGCGGACGGAGAGAGTCCTCAGCCCTGTATATGGGCTCACTATGCACCACCTCTCCCGAGTCCCTAAGGAGCACGGGAGAGCCCCATGTCCCACACTCGTTTACCTCGTGAAGAGCGTGTATGGACTATAATGTGGAGGGCTCCCCCCTCCTGCCCTAAAGCAGGGGGAAAGAATCCTCCAGCCCCTTATGGGCCCAGTGCGTGCCACGTCCCCCGGGAGCGGGAAAGCGTAAGGGCATTACGCCCGGGGAGGGGGTCAGATGCCCACTGACCCACAGCCCCCCTCCCTCCTCACCAGTCCTGTGTTGCCCCAGCAAGCACAGACGATGAAAAGGAGCCAGACATGTCCAAGGCAAGGCAAGGCAAGTTTATTTATATAGCACTTTTCAACACAAGGCAATTCAAAGTGCTTTACAAAAAATGAAAGACATTAAGAAAATGGCATTAAAAATCAGTAATTAAAAAGAAAAGTTAATCAAATAAACATTAAAAGAAAAAATACATGTATAAAAGTTACAGTGCAGTCTAAGATATGAATAGTTCAATTAAAAGCAGTGACAAAAAGAAAAGTCTTCAGCCTGGATTTAAAAGTAGCAAGAGTTGCAGCGGACCTGCAGGTTTCTGGGAGTTTGTTCCAGATATTTGGAGCATAATAACTGAATGCTGCTTTACCATGTTTAGTTCTGACTCTGGGGACAGAAAGCTGACCCGTCCCTGAAGACCTGAGAGATCTGGATGGTTCATAATTTAGCAGGAGGTCAGAAATGTATTTTGGGCCTAAACCATTCAGTGCTTTATAAACCAGCAGCAGTATTTTGAAATCTATTCTTTGACACACAGGAAGCCAGTGTAAAGACTTCAGAACAGGAGTGATGTGATCCACTTTCTTAGTGTTAGTGAGGACTCGAGCAGCGGCGTTCTGAATCAGCTGCAGCTTTCTAATAGATTTTTTAGTGAGACCTGTGAAGACACCATTACAGCGGACTGCTGTAATGGTGTCTTCACAGGTCTCACTAAAAAATCTATTGGTCTACTGAAGATAAAAGCATGGACAAGTTTTTCCAAATCCTGCTGTGACATTAGTCTTTTAATCCTAGATATGTTCTTTAGGTGATAGTAGGCTGATTTAGTAACTGTTTTAATGTGACTGTTGAAACTCAAGTCAGAGTCCATGACTGCACCTAGATTTCTGGCTTTATCTGTTGTTTTGAACATTGCAGACTGAAGCTCAGCGCTAACTTTTATACGTTCTGCCTTGGCTCCAAAAACCATTACCTCAGTTATATCTTTGTTTAATTGGAGAAAGTTCTGACACATCGATGATCCGGGGTGATCAGAGCGGGGCGACACTCAGACCGAACCCCTCCTTTGTGCCCAAGAGCGTAAGGAGTGCGTTCAGGTTGAGGGCTATTCAGTTGGGGGGCTTTAATCTTAGACCCCATAGTGGGGTGAGGGAGGCTAAATTGCACCTCCTCTGCCCGGTGCATGTGCTAGCCCTTATGCTGCGTACACACCAAGAGATAAAACTTTATGAAGGGGCCTGGCGTTGACCAAGATGCCGCCGTGCATAATGTCCTCCACACTCACGCCATTAAATAAGGCTGTTGACACAGCCACAGCCCATGTAGAGTGCGCACGGACCCCCCTGGGGAAGGCTCTGCTCGCCTGTCCGTAGGCATGTGCAATGTACTTGCAGAGCCAGCCGGCCAGGCGTTTCTTGGACAGAGCTTTTCCAGTTCCCCCGACCCTGAAGCACACAAACAGCTGTTCTGTGTGTCTTATGCTGCGTTCTGACCGGACGCGATGCGATGTTTGGGGGCGGCGCGATTACATGTAAAGTCAATGCAGAGACGCGGACAGACGCGAATTCGCTCCGACGGCGACAATGAAGCGGTGGACGCGGCGCGAATCACGCGATTGAAGTGTGCTGCGTCAAACGCGAGAGTTACATTTTTTCAACTCGAGCGTCAAATTCACGTGACGCGTTCTCGCGGAAGCCAATCAGCGGTGAGGATCTCAGCCTGCCATCACTGACGTTCAACCAGAAAACATCAGACATTAGCTGTTAGCAGTCAGCACACAGAGCTCACAGCTCCTCATATCTGTTCAGAAGTTAAACAAGTACAAACCACAGACTGTCTGTGTCATGGCGAATACAGTCGCTGGTTTATTTATGTCTGTAGGCCGTTGTTGTGAGTGTGGAGTGAGCATATACAACGTTAGCTTAGCCTGGTCGACCCAATCTCCATTCAGAAAACATTTTGGAAGGTTTTTCGCCTGCCTTCTTGTCTGCAGACTTGTCAAGCATTAATTCATGATTTTTACTAACCGGTATCAGTATGTTGTTACCTCGGCATCATTTAGAAACGTGTATTACAATTTAATCACGGTAAAATATGTTCATTTTGTTGCAGTTAGTTCCCGAGCCAGCGTGTCTAGTTTGAATGATGCGAGTAAACACAGCTGGCAGCAGTGGTGAAACTCGAGCGATTAGAGCGATGCGATAGTAGCGATTAGAGCGAAGCGAATATTCGCATCGCGTACGGTGTGAACGCAGCATAAGGGCTAGCATATGCAGAGGAGGTGCAATTTAGCCTCCCTCACCCCACTATGGGGTGTAAGATTAAAGCCCCCCAACTGAATAGCCCTCGACCTGAACGCACTCCTTACGCTCTTGGGCACAAAGGAGGGGTTTGGTCTGAGTGTCGCCCCGCTCTGATCACCCCGGATCATTAAACAACTCGGGTGCACTGATAAAGCGGTTGACTCGGACACTCTTTTGGCTGACATTAAGGCAAGTAGCAACGCTGTCTTCCACGACAGTGCTTTCAGGGATGAGAGCTCCAGAGGCTCAAATGGTTCTGTGACCAGAGCCTCGAGCACCAGCGGCAGGTCCCACTGTGGGGTGGAGGCGCGCACCACTGGGCGTAGCCTCCTGACCCCCTGTAAAAACCGTGACATTAGTGGCGGACTAAATGCTGACCTACCGCCAAATCCCTCATGGCAGGACGAGATGGCTGCTGTGCGGAGCCTGTGAGAGATATAACAATAACACTTCCTCTTTACCAGCGCCTCATAAATCTCCCTGTGCTCCATTAGAGCTGGTGTGAAGCCGCAGGCCTCCTCTCTCCTGTCCTCCATATTTAGCCTGTCCTCAACTCTCCAGCCTCTCCTCCATCTCATCCTCCTCCTTTGGCTCACTCTCTTCTGTTTATCTTGAATGCCCTTTTTTTGGTTTTTCTACCTGTTGTCCTCTTTTTGTTAACAGGTCACATCCAGTGGTGAAAAGAAACTAAGTACATTTACTCAAGTAACATTTTGAGATACTTGTACTTTACATCAAGTATTACATTATAAGTAAATGGTGTACGTTTACACCACTACATGTATTTAAAGTAGATAAACATTCCCCTCAAACCAGACAGCCATTGTTAGTGCTGGTTTGAGCACTAACTGGTTACTTTACAGATGAATGATGTGAAATATAATCAAGTGTTAAATCAGACTTTAGTTCCACCTGGAGTAAATCCACAAGCTACCCTGCAGTATACAAAGTCATTCAAACTAGCTGCACCTTTACCAGCTTTGAGAACACTTTCATGATCAATCATTATATAACATATAATATATATTATTCTGAAATGGACCAATCTGCACAATGACTACTTTTACTTTTGGTACTTTAACTATATTTTGATGATCATACTTTTGTACTTTTGCTTGAGTAACTTTTTGATTGCAGGACTTTTACTGTAACAGAGTATTCCTACACTCTGGTACTTCTACTTTGACTTAAGTAAGAGATTTGAGTACTTCTTCCACCTCTGGTCACATCCAATTACTTTTGTTTTTTCTTTAGTGAGGTTGTGTTAAAAGCACAACCTCACTAAGTATGCTAAAGTTTACATGTCTTTAAGTTGAAAAAAAGACTAATGAGTTCCAAATGTGTAAAGAGGCTGCATTAAATGCCAGTGAACCAGGATATAGCACTTTTAGTTCAATGTAATCTATTGACTTGTAGTTATGGGAAAGCATGAAGAAATTATTTGAGTCCCTGCAGGCACCCTGGGACAGTTGTTGTTTTCTTACATTTGTTGAACAAGTGTCTAAATCCGTTTTGGCTCTGTATAGAAATCAATACAATCTGAACATTTCGAGGGTTAAAACTTTTTCTAGGAACTACAAGATGCCAGAATATGTCTGGAATGTTTCATGGCCATGCATCAGAAACCCAACAACATTAAGTGATTTACTATGCATTCCATGAGGTTGAGAGACTCCCAATAGACAGACATTTTATTTATAGGAAAACTTGCATTTCATTAAGCTTTTTCAGGCAGTAGCCTATACTACAACAATGACACACATGAGCACATACTGTACTACAGTTTAAAGAAGCAGAAAACAAATCTGAGCTGATAGAAAATGCTCAGTTTAAAAAATATATTTTGTCCGGCAGAGGCTCAGCCAGTAGGGGCTTGGACTGGGAGCTGTAAGGTCGCCGGTTCAAGTCCCCGAACAGACTTAAAAAATGGAGTAGTGACTGGTCCCAGTGCCGTGGTGCTCTAGAGCAACGCACCGGACACCCCCACTTAAAGTATTCGCCGACAGAACAGTACATCTTACAGAGAAGAGATAACATCTGATCCTTTACAACAAACACTAGATGATCTTTTTAGGCAACCCGGTATCACGGCAAGACGTGAACATGTGACGATTTCCCATGCTGGGAGACGTGAAGATGTCACGATTTTGTCCCTTCAAACGTGACAGTTACACACTATTGTTAACCCATGTTAACCAGTGGAGAAATAACCGGAAATGCCAAGCAAATGCTACCCCGACAGTCGGTTGTTATTGTCAATATTAATATAACAATGATTTATTAGAATTCTAGACAAACAGGAAGAACTGCTGCCAAAACTGAAAATGTGACGTGGATCATAAATATATCAGCAATTAAACAACATCTTACATATATTTTCACACAATACGTCTCCTTGCAGTATCAACACTAATTCGGCTGACTTTCATATTTGATCCAATTGGTAGATAGGCTGTATTTACACCATAACGGTGCACAGCTAATAGGAAGGGACACCTGGTGGTTGAAGAACGTTATTGAATTTTATTATTTGTATTATTAGATATTAATAGGAGGATGTGCAAAACAGACAAACTAATAAGGCTTGATTTAAACATTAAAGAATACTTTAGGCTAAGGTATTCTTTTGAATAAGAAACAAGCTTTGGGGGTATAGAAGAAGAATATGGAGGGATGAAACCTTCTTTAATGGTCACATATGCAGAGCACACAGCACACAGCACACACAGTGACATTTGTGTCTACAGATAAATATTAAGCCTGACAAAGTACTTAACGTCTAATATATTGCTTTCCTGCAATTTTAACTATGTTGAAGCACTTATTTTAACTGATATTATACATATGTATTATACTCTTATAAGATGTATGTAGATAGTATAAGAAATGTGCAGAATATGACAGTTTAATGGTGGAGGTATACACACATATTGATAGATGTCTTGTCATTTCATTCTCTCTACCCCTTTCCAAACATAACAACCTAATCTCTTCTAACTCTGCTCCTGTCCGCCGTAACCTCCGTTCCCTCTCCCCCTCTACCTTTGCCTCATCGGTGCTCTCAGCCCTCCCTTCCTCTGACTCGTTCCAACTCCTGCCTCCAAACACTGCTGCAAAAACTCTCCTCTCGACTCTCTCATCCTCTCTGGACTTTCTCTGTCCTCTCACATCGCGGCCGGCTCGTCAGTCCCCTCCTGCTCCCTGGCTAAATGATGCACTGCGTGCTAATAGAACCATCCTTCGGGCAGCAGAGCGGAAATGGTGGAAATCCAAACACCATGACGACCTCCTAACCTATCAGGCTCTCCTCTCCTCTTTCTCTGCTTCCATCTCTCAGGCAAAAAGCACTTTCTTTCAAGATAAGATCCAATCTTCCTATTCCAATCCCAAAAAACTATTTTCTATCTTCTCCACCCTCTTGGACCCCCCCAAAGCACCTCCCCCCTCCTCCCTTCTGTCAAGCGACTTTGTTAACCATTTTGAAAAAAAGGTTGATGATATTCGCTCTTCTTTTTCTGACTCACCTTTACTCACCGCTGGGTCACCAGACCCTCCCTTCACCCACACACTGACCTCCTTCACCTCTGGGTCACCAGACCCTCCCTTCACCCACACACTGACCTCCTTCTCCCCTCTCTCTCCAAGTGAGGTTCTTACCCTCGTTACCTCTGCCCGTCCTACCACCTGTTCTCTGGACCCTATCCCCTCAAACCTCCTTCAGACTATCGCTCCTGATATTCTACCATTTCTCACCCATTTCATCAACACTTCTCTAACTTCTGGTCACTTTCCAAACAGTCTCAAGGAGGCAAGAGTAAACCCTCTCCTTAAGAAACCCACTCTCAACCCGTCTGATGTTATTAACTACAGGCCCTACTCTCTCCTCCCGTTCCTGTCTAAAACACTTGAACGCGCTGTCTTTAAACAACTCTCCTCTTATCTCCATCAGAACAACCTTCTGGATCCGCACCAGTCTGGTTTCAAGGCAGGTCACTCAACAGAAACTGCTCTCCTTGCTGTCTCTGACAAACTGCACACTGCTAAAGCAGCCTCCCTCTCCTCTGTCATCATCCTTCTGGACCTGTCTGCTGGATTCGACACGGTGAACCATCGGATCCTCCTTCGCACTGTCCAAGAACTTGGAGTTTCAGGCACTGCACTTTCCCTCCTCACCTCATACCTCAACGACCGCACCTACAGGGTTACTTGGAGAGGGTCCGAGTCCGACCCTTGTCAATTAACTACAGGGGTCCCTCAGGGCTCGGTTCTTGGTCCCCTCCTCTTCTCCCTGTACACAAACTCGCTCGGGTCTGTCATTAGCCCGCATGGTTTTTCATACCACTGCTACGCTGACGACACCCAACTAATTCTGTCCTTTCCCCGCTCAGAGACCCAGGTCGTCGCACGCATCTCTGCTTGCCTAGCAGACATCTCTCGGTGGATGTCTGCTCATCACCTCAAGCTCAACCTTGACAAGACTGAACTGCTCTTCCTTCCGGGAAAAGATTGTCCCACTCTTGACCTAACAATCAACATCGGCACCTCTGTTGTTTCCCCGACTCAGACTGCAAGGAATCTGGGTGTGGTCCTAGATAACAAACTGTCCTTCACTGCAAACATCGCTGCTACAACCCGCTGCTGCAGATACACGCTTTACAACATCAGGAGGATACGTCCCCAGCTGACCCAGACATCAGCGCAGATTCTGGTCCAGGCTCTCGTCATCTCACGCCTAGACTACTGCAACTCCCTCCTGGCTGGTCTACCTGCATGTGCCATCCGACCTCTGCAGCTCATCCAGAATGCAGCGGCTCGTCTGGTCTTCAACCTTCCCAAATTCTCCCACACCACACCGCTCCTCCGCTCCCTTCACTGGCTTCCAGTAACTGCTAGAATCCACTTCAAGACACTGGTACTTGCGTACCATGCTGCGAATGGATCTGGCCCTTCCTACATCCAGGACATGGTTAAACCGTACACCCCAGCACGTGCACTCCGCTCTGCATCAGCCAAACAGCTCGCTGCACCCGCACTGCGAGGGGGACCCAAGTTCCCGTCAGCAAAAACACGTGGGTTTGCTATCCTGGCTCCAAAATGGTGGAATGAGCTCCCCATTGAAATCAGGACAGCAGATAGCTTACACATCTTCCGACGCAAACTGAAAACTCATCTCTTTAGACTCCACTTCGAGCGATAGAATTACTAACAAAGCACTTATATACTAATAAAGGGCTGGCTTTCTAAATGCCAGTTGAGTAGCACTTGAAATGTTTGGCTCTATGAAACCTGATGTACTTATATGATTCTGTTTTCTTAAAGGTTGTATCTTCCTGGTCGAATGCACTTATTGTAAGTCGCTTTGGATAAAAGCGTCAGCTAAATGCAATGTAATGTAATGTAATGTAAAAATGTAATGTCACTGTTGAGGAACCTGCGACCCAAGTTTTTCATTCACTACTCCGTAGTTGTCTCTAATGATATGTCAATAAACCTTAGAAAATCCAGAAGTCTTGAAAGGGATGTGCAAAATAGTCATTATATACAGTCTTTAATTAACTATTAGTAGAGAATAACGAGTAATGAATATACGTTATAGGGATCCTATTCATATCTAATAATAAAATCCAATAACATGCTTTAACCACTAGGTGTCCCTTTCTATCAGCTGTGCACCGTTGTGGTGTAAATACAGCCTATCTACCAATTGGATCAAATATAAAAGTCAGCCGAATTAGTTCCAATTATACTGCAAGGAGACGTATTGTGTGAAAAGAAATGTAAGATGTTGTTTAATTGCTGATATATTTATGATCCACGTCACATAATCAGTTTTGGCGGCAGTTCTTTCTGTGTCTAGAAGTCTTCTCATCAGGGCTCTATGAATAGAGAACTACGGCAGATATGTAATATTTAATGCAGCCGAACCGTGTATTACAATGCCGTTATGTGATGAATTTCAAAGAAAAAAGCAAGCACACTCAGAATAAAGTATAATTTTACTTTCAATTTTTTTTTAAAGATTTCATATTGCATAAACACCAAATCCCAGCGTGCATTGCGGCTAAACCATCCAATTATCGAGCTGAGGATCTTGCATACGTCTGTTTCCGGTTTCGTTTATGACGGATGTATTTTGTTTAGGGCTGTCAAGTTAACGCGTTAATAATAATAATAATATAAAAAAATTAACGCCACTAATTATTTTAACGCGATTAACGTTATTTTTTGTCCTCGGCCGCCCCGTAGTTTCAGAGCGCATCAGGTTTAAAATACCATCTACAAGCTGATGCTGACAGCCCCGCTCCTGCTTTCCGCTTGCGGCAGACCACACTTCCACGCTCACCGGCAGGCCCGGACTAGCCATCGGGAGGACCGGGAGGGTGTGTGTATGTGTGGCGCGAGCGAGAGAGAGAGAGAACGGGCACACCTTACGTGTGCACGTTGTTATTAGCATCTGGTGCTAGCTAGCTGCGCTAACGGATATAAGGAGCTGTTTCAATGAAAACAGAGGAGCGACATTTCGCCGACAACTGCGCCGGGCACTTGACTTTATGCAGGTAGCGAGACAGTGGGACATTCTACGAGCACACTCAGCACGGATAGTGCGCGCAACATGATCACAGCGTCCAGGCAGCTCCCGTTCGAGCATATGCCTTGAGCTGCACATAGCTCCAACGATCCATCAGTGTCTCTCTAAACACGCACGCACGCACGCACGCAGGCACGCACGCAGGCAGGCAGGCAGGCAGGCAGGCAGGCAGGCAGGCAGGCAGGCAGGCAGGCAGGCAGGCAGGCAGGCAGGCAGGCAGGCAGGCAGGCGCACACACACACACACACACACACACACACACACACACACACACACACACACATTTTGTATTGTATGAGAGAGGTTCCAGGTTGAATTGAGGCGAATATTTGTAATGTTCAGAGGTTGTTATGTTTAATATTCATGAGAATATTTGTCATTTATCAAATGATAATAAACAAACATATAAAGCATACAGTATGTGTCCACTCATATGTTGATAAGAGTTACAAACTTGAAAAATATCCCTCTAAGCTACAATTAGAACAGATCAAATATGTGCGATTCATTTGCGATTAATCGCGATTAACTATGGACAATCATGCAATTAATCGCGATTAAATATTTTAATCGACTGACAGCCCTAATTTTGTTATACACACATTCCTTCACATTTACATTTTAATTTACATTAAAGTATTTTGTGAGGCCTTCTAACATTCTAACGACAAAATCGTGACATCTTCACGCCTCCCAGCATGGTAAATCATCACATGTTCATGTCTTGCCGTGATACTGGGTTGTTTTAGGTTTCACTAACACTGTAATCCTGCTAGTTATCCCCAATGTTTTAAATAACAATATATTTTTATTTTATTTATAAGAGCACTTTTAATTTGCGTAAACAAAACTCAAAGTGCTACAAAATTAAAAAGGGTGAAACAAAACAACAAAAACAATAAAAACAATTAAAAACAATTTAAAAACAATTAAAAAAACATAATAAAAGCTGTGACATTCATGCCAGCATGGCATAATGTGGGGGATTTAAAAATCTAGTTAAAGGCTATTCTAAAAAGATGCATTTTTAGGCCTTTTTTGAAAGTATCCACAGTCTGTGTTGTCCTCAGCTGGTTTGGGAGGGCATTCCGCAGTCTCGGAGCAGCGGAGCAGAAGGCTCGGCCTCCCATGGTCTTCAGTTTTGTCCTTGGTGGGATGAGGAGGTTTGCCTTTACTGAATGTAGGTTTCTCGTGGAGGTTTGTGGGGTGAGCAATTCCTTGATGTAGGAGGGAGCATTTCCATATATGCACTGATGAGTGAAGAGGGTGATTTTGTAGTCAATCCTGAGTGAGACCGGGAGCCAGTGCAGTGATTTGAGGATGGGTGAGATGTGTTCGTACTTCCGCACTCTCATCAGGATCCTAGCAGTGGTGTTTTTGATGTATTGCAGCTTCTGGATGTTCTTGCTAGGAATACCAATGAGAAGTGCGTTACAGTAGTCCAGCCTGGAGGAGACAAAGGCGTGGACAAGTTTTTCAGCATCTGGCAGACTGAGTTTCGCAATATTTCTCAGGTGGTAGAAAGAGGTCTTGCATATTTGCTTGATGTGGGCCTCAAAGTTCAGGTGATGATCCATTTTAACTCCCAGATTGGTAACCGTTGATGAGAGTGGAATGTTCTGACCGGAGAAGGCGATGCTGGTGATGGCGGATGAACGAACCTGATGGAGTGCCAATAAGAATGGCTTCAGTCTTGGAGCTGTTTAGCTGGAGGAAGTTGTGCTTCATCCACACCTTTATCTCCTCCAGGCATGTGGTTATTGTGGATGATGGCAGAGGTGCAGAGGGGGTTGGGTTTGCTCTGATGTAGAGCTGTGTGTCATCAGCATAGGAATGGAAAGATATTCCATGCCGGCTGATGACACGACCAAGGGGGGACATGTATATGGTGAAAAGGGTGGGGCCGAGGACTGATCCTTGGGGGACACCGCAAGTCACAGAGTGTGTTCTTGATTTAGCCGCTCCCAAGGTGACGTGCTCAATCCTCCCGGTGAGATAGGAGGTGAACCAGTTTAAGGCAGAGTCACAGAGTCCAATTGTAGTGTGAAGACGGTGGAGTAGGATGTCATGGTCGACGGTATCAAATAAAAATGTTACAATAATCTGATTACGTCCTTTTTTATGTAACTGTGAGGGAATACAGTTACCTTATTTTTTGTATCCTGATAACATAATCCTGTTACATGTAATCCATTACTCCTAAAGCTCAATGAGGAATTCAAAGAGTGTCCAAAACTTTAAGCAACCAACTAGCCCCCCCCCCCCCTCAGCACCAGTCGCTCAGACTCACCCTGTAGTTGGAGTGTGCTCTGTTGTTGGTGAACTGGCCCATGGGGGTGTGTTCGGTGCGTCCGGGGGAGTACAGGCCCTCTGAGGGGCCGGTGGGCACATGGTGGAAGATGAACCAGAAACCTGTTTCCTGAGGGGTCACACACAAATATATAAGAAGAGACAGTCAAGGGCAGGCCTGTGCACAGATAGACCTCCCAGGGGGCTCGAGCCCCTGCCCTGTGGGCCTCCTATTGAACAGTGGTGGAAGAAATATTCAGAGTAATCATTGTGCTGAAAAATGGGGTGTCAAACTCAAGGCCTGGGGTCCAAATCCGGCCCGTGACTTCATTTTCTGCGGCCCACAAGAGCTTGCAAAGAATATAATATGTTTATTATACGGTTACATGACAATTTACAGAAGCACGGTGCCCATAAGTGACATGTCCCACAATGCATCTCAAATTTGCTTTTTTTTCTCAGAATTTGACTTGTTTTCTTCAAAATATGCTTTTTTTCTCAGAATTTGACTTTTTTTTTTCAAAATGTTACTTTTCCCCCCCAAATGTCACTTTTTTCTCTCCAAAATGTGGCTTTTCTTTATAAATCATTTTGTGACATTCTCACCGAAGAGACTTGCAATTATTTGCCGTAGACTTCTGCTTTCAAACGTAGTTAATTATGAAGTTATTACCCTATCCGATAATAATCCAATGCAGAGGCAATAATGTAATATGATACATCATTTTATATAGATTAAATATTTATATAGTCTTAAAGTTACAACCGGCCCTTTGAGTGTCACCATAATTCCAATGTGGCCCGCGATGAAATTGAGTTTGACACCCCTGCCCTAGTGTGTTTATAATTATATTTATATATGTGACAATTCTAGATAATAATTATTGTTGCATTGCATTTTACTGTTATGATTGACTTTTTGTAAAATCTTTAAATTATTTGGCTCTTTCGTGACTTAAAGAGTTTAGTCCACTAGTTTAATATTTAGAGATATTTTGTTAAAAGTAGCCACATTTAGTGAAGTAAAATTAAATGTTTTCCTCTTTTAAATGTAGTCGGGTAGAAGTATAAACTAGCACTTTTTTAATTTACTTTCTTTTCAAATCAATAACATTATCTACCTGAATCAAAAAATATATAATAAACCTCTTCTGTGTCTAATAAATGTTATCTAAAACTAATGTGTTGCTTTTTATAATTGCTTGCCTTAGTATTTTTTATATGTGAATAATATCAACTAACTCTTTGGCACATAGTAGTAGTATCTCAGCTGCACAATTTCAGCGTGCCTGAAGTCTTTATGGAGAAGGTGGTCAGAGGAATATGGAGAGGAAGCGTATCTCTGTCAGGAGAACTGAGCTTTTGTCTGTCAGAGAGTGAGAGTCGGGCTAGTTAACATCAACAACAGAATTTCTTTGCATGTATCATTAAAGAACTGTCATGAATTAGTATTTGAACCAACCCCATTGGTATATTTTAAATAACAAAAAAAAGTTGTACTGGGGACGCTGGGGACCCCAACACTTTGCATTAGGATAATTTGTAAAAATAGTGTGCACAAAGATTGGTACACTTTGAGAATGCATTTGCACAAGAGAACATGTTCAATCTGTAGGACTGTTCACACTTTCTGGGTGTATACTGTATCTGGTAACCTGTGATACGTTTAATATTAGTAATAATTGTAATAAATGAATAGAAAATGGTAAAGCCATTGTCGCTCCCACTTTGCAGCACTTTGGCATACTTACTGCTCTAGTTGTCAAAAAAAGTAAGCGTGTGTATGTATGTACTGTATACTGTATATGTTTATATTGTTGGTGGGGGGCGATTCATGTAGATTATAAAAACCACCACGGTTTTTAAAATCTGAAAAAAGTGTCCCTACCACTTTTTAACTAAACTTAAAGTTGTTTTTCCATGCATATATTTATTAAAAGTAATACAAATTGCCACCTTGCCCTTTTAAGACTTTGGCAGCTGCCCCTTTACCATCTTCTGCACGTTCCTGGTCAAGACCCAGATTTAGCTATGAATGTAGAATAGCATAGAACCTGTGCAAATGTGTGTAGATTCATGTGAGATATTTTGGTTCACACCCCCACAAATTAGTACAGCTCCGCCACATGTCAGCCTGTCTGTGTTTCTGTTGTTCTCCGCAGGTATGCAAATTAGAAAAGTGATTACATTGGCGAGGATAAATGAGAGTCCATTCCGCCCGACGTATCCTTGTAAAATCCCAGGAGTACGATCATAATTGGCACTCGATCATAGTGAAAGAGCGGCGGTGCCTGTGCCTGTTGTCTGCTTGATTCCGAAGTTAATATGAATACACAGCCATTAATCTGACCTGGCAACGGAGTAATGTGACAGACCTCCACCTGGAGAGACGGGACGGGGTGTTGGGGGGGAGAGAATCTCACCTCAGAGCCTGCAGCAGCACAGTTGATGAGGTTGTTATTGGGGTTGGCGATCCAGAAAGTTGAAGTGGCACTGTGTGGATGGAGAGTGGTGGAGAGGAGAAAATACTTTTGTTATTGGATTTCACACAAATAGTCTGGAGCAGTGATGTAATGCTGAATAAAAACAGAGAAAAGGACTTCTCTTTTCTGTGGTTTTACTGTGACGACACTGCTGTTGGATCACAAATGAACGACGTTTCACTTAATAACAATTGGAGGAATGTTTTTATGATGTCATATCTGTTTCATTTCAGTGTTTTTCCTATTAACTTTTATAAAACCATGATATTCATATGCCACATTGATGTTACCTGACAATACAATCAGAATCCAGTATATTGAAATATGTAGGTTTTCACATTCAAGGAATTTGCTTTTGTGTTTTGGAGCATAATGTGAGCATGTGTGTGGGAATAGTTGTAGCTCAACATTTATAAAGTAAAGGTATTTTTCTAGATGATGATGATGATTATTTATATATTTTCAGACAGATATATTAGCACAAACACTCAATGTGTTGCCAGTCTTTTAAAAGTTGTATATCAAACCTCAGGTAGTTAAGACTTTATTACACAGCACCACTTACATTTTTTGCCCAAAATATTTGTTGCGCTTGTGAATGGTAACGAGAAAGATGGTAACGAGAAAGTCAATTCTGAATAAATTCATACATCGTGTTAACTATTGACATGCAGCTGCTGACACATTATCCATTGAAACATTAAGGAAAGGAAATGTCTTTGCGCTCTAAGGGCCCTTCTCACTTCGGTTAAATGGATTCCTTGCGTCCCTCACTTGCGTAGTTTCCCTGTTACTAGTCCCTCCCACCAGGGAAGCATGGAGAGAAGCAAGGAAACCACGAGAAGCAGGGAAAATAGTTTTAAGAGCATCACCGGAGCGTCACGTGAAGCGACGTCCGTTTGTGATGAAGCTGCACAGCTGATCGTCTGACAGCAGCCAGCTCTGTCCCCGTTATTTCCACACATACCCCCGCCTCTGTTAGTACACATTTACTGACACAAACATTTGTATCATCTGTTGTTGACCCAAATAAATAAAATAAAATAAGAACTCATTCTCAAAAAAGATAAACGCCATTCTTAAAATGTATAAACGAACGACAGTTTAATTAATATTGATTAGAGTGCACAAAATAAATAAAATAATTCAGAGAAGAAAAAGAGATATGTTATCTATCAAATCGCAGTTAGATTAACATGCATTCGATTGCACACTTTGGTTGTTTGTTTGGATATGTAGCAAATTAACATTTTAAATAGCACTTAATGACTGACTGAATGGAAATTACAATAAATGAACATTTAAATTTAAAAAAGCGATCATGAAAATGTTTCCAAAAAATGAATAAAATAATTTTTGTACACTTTGTTGTTCAGATATATCACATATTTGTAACTAAATGATACATGAATTGAAACAAAACACGGTATAAACTGAGAAGTGACTCCCGTGAGGTTCATGTATTTTCTTCACTCCGCTGGGAAACTGCTCTCCTGTCAACAAGCATCAGATCAGTGCATGCACTGCATCGTCCAATCAGTGAGCGATACACAGTAAGGGGGCGGGGCGAGTGTCTGAGGATTTCACCGGAGGATGGTCTGATGGTTCCTCGATTATAGCTCCTCCATTATCGCTCCTCGCTCCTCGCTCCTCCGGCACAAATAAGGCCATTGGGACGCTACTCAAGATGGCACAGACAAATCAACTTCCGGTGGAAATGAAAAATAAGAGAAGTGAGAAGGGCCCTAAGACATATCCTTTCCTTAATATTTCAATCTGCCCTGAAACTAGATTTTTATTTTGTTAATTAAAGTGACATGTTTTTTTAGTTAAATATTTGTAAGTTGCATTACCAATGTTTTCTGTGATTTATTTATATGAAACACACTTGCAGCTGCTTTATGAGTGATGTGGTAACAGATGCTCTGTGGCTGTACTTTTAATTACTGAATACATCAGGCATCGTGTTGCTATTTGTGGAGTTCTGCCTCTACTATCCAAGAATTCTGAAATCCTTCAACCAATCATAACTATTAATATGGTCATTTATTCAACTAATTATTAATCAGATTTCCAAATATGGTATACTTTATGAGACTATTTTATAAGACTCCATTACATTGTATTATTGTTTTTGTTTTTTGTTTTATGTTTTCTGAAGAACTATTGTGTATGAAAAGTGCAGTGTGAAAAAAGTTTGATTTGATTTAGTTTCATCAGTCTAGGAAGAGGGAAAACGCTTTACTCTTACTCTCTCTAAATCCCCTACTTTGACCTCTCAGTTAACTTCTCTTCTAAATTATGCAACCTTAATAAGGATATACGCTCCCTCCCATCAGCCCCTTCAGCAGCTCAATTTAAATGAAACAATTTAGCTCTGGTGTAAACAAGTGGTAAATTTGTTTTTTTCCGCAATAAACCATGTTTTGCTTGTCATAATTACTTATTTAGCAAGGAGTAAAACCATGTGAATCATTTAGCTAAAGATGAGCATGAAAGCTAGACTCCTTACTTTACCCCTTAGATGGAGCAAGTGAAGCCACAAGACCACTTTATTTTGAGAAGTCATATTTTCATAATCCCTTTGTGATATATGCATTATTTTCATTTTGATTGACGGAAGACATCCTGAAGTAAAGGTTGTTGTCATTTGACTTTACAACAAGTAGAAATGGGCTCATCTTACCCCACCTCTATGTCAGAGGTTTGCCAGCAGCTCAGTATATATCAGGGTTTCTGTCCCAAAACAACAAAGGGTTCGCAGTAAGCCACAACTGAACCTTGTAAACCATCTTTCAAGCATTAGCAGTTTGAACAGTTACAGTGATTGGACACTATCTGTCTATATGTACGTAGATATCATTTGGAACAGGCCTATTCATTTAATCTTCAAAACGGTTCCATTTCTTGTATTTATCCTCATTTCTATCTCCTTCTCTCTTAAGTGTTGCGTTGGGTATCTCCGCTTTTGGGGACCTTTCCTTACAGCACAGACACCTCCTTTTGATTCATGCTTTCATAATATGCTTTCTTAAACGCCAACATGAATTTGGCGTTTAAGAAAACACCTTCCACACATGCATCTGGCATAAAGAGAAAATTATTATAGTTCCATTGGTAAGGTATTTGAGAGAAAGCAGCTTAGTGTGATGAATATGAATGAATATGAAAATAAATGGCAGATATGCAGTTTAGCTTGAAAGCAGATTAGCTTGAAGGCAGCGCCAGACATTGAACCTCTCCTTCCTCCACTTCTTCCCCTCTCCTCTTTTTTCCCTTTAATCGAGCTCTTTGTCTCCCTCCCTTCTAAACTCCTCTAAATGCTGAGACTGTTGTTGTAGATTTACTCACTTGAGAAATGTATATTTTATTTTAAAACAGATCAGTAAGTACCAAATAAAAATTACAGTCCCAACAAAATTCACATTCAAATCTGTCTTTCATAAAAAATATGTCCAATTGCAAAGAAATTACTGATGTTTTTTAACCAACCTTTTGATGTTGAATAATTATGTTTAGCAAATGTATTGCAAAAATCTATCCAAAACTCATCAAAACATCTCACTCTAAAATGTCACTCCTAAAGGTGGCGTTTGAGCAAAATACAGTATGATTTATCCTCTGGGGACCATGCATGTCTGTACAAAATGTAACGGCAATCCATCCTATATTTGATGAGATATTTCAGTCCTAACCCAAGTGGTGGGCCGACTGACAAACCAACTTTACTACTTTTAAAGCAACGCTGCTAGCATGGCTGGCTGCACATGTTTCCATTGAAGATATGTGGGGGTTTTGATCCAAAATGAATGTTCTGTGTGGTAACAGAATTTGTTTGTTCAGAAAATCCTCCCCTCCTTTGGTACAGGGAAATATTCTCAATATCCTAAAATGTCAGGTGGAGGCAGATCCATGCCCACCCGACGTGCCAGATGGTTGGTTACAGAAAACCAGAAGCTGTCGTCGGAAACTGTTTGGAAAAGAGCAGAGTCTTTTCAAAAGTACTTTGTGTGCTTAGCTCCAGGTGACTGGGTGTTCCATCTGTCAATCCACCTCTTGCCAAAACCCGGGAGAAGAGCAATAACACATTTCCTGCCAGAAAAACCTTCATTGGCGTTCCTTCCTCTTCTTACAATTAAGAAGTACTCCCCAGTTTGATATAAGAGATGTTACTGCAGCATCCACACTAAATGGAGTGAAGCCTTCGAGTTTAGGCGGTCAATTCAAGCTTTAGTGATACAGTCGTATACATGTTAAAAGCCTTACACCCTATTACAACCAACCCAACACATTCTCCTTAATATGACACTCTATTTGAGCTGCACGATGTGCCTTACGCCACCCATCATCCACTTGGAGGCTCTGGGGGAAACCTATTTAATCAAACCTCCTCAATGTTCAGTGTGAAAAAAGAAATGTTTAGGGAGTGATGAGGTCAGACACCAGATACCAAACTCAAACGGAGTTGTCTGACTGAACTGCTTTTGTTATTTTCAATGAACAGTGTCCTCTCTATTTCACGTCACACACCTACACCTCACAGGAAGTAGCTGCCAGTAGCTCCTGGAAATCGGGGTTTGGGCAAAAATACTTTAATTGAAGCCTGATGAGATGGATTTTGCATTTGAACACATCATTTTGTGATCCTGCGATTTCAATCCTCTGAATTTGTGAGAATCCAGCTGCCATGCAGGGTGAGAGACTAAATGTTTGTTTTACTGCTCCTCTAACTTTAGTGATACATGACATGCTACCAAACCAATAACTGTGATGCAATCAATCAAATATTGGATTGGGTATTTGTTCATTTTGCTGTGATCCATACTTTGCATTGGTTGGGTCAGGATAACAAATAATAAAATAGACATATTTTGTATCCACTCACATGGACATGTTTCATTTAAACTGCTCTGCAGTGGTCTGTGAAGTAAAGATATCACAACAAAAAAACCTGATTCCTCAGAAGAAGGGGTCTTAGAAGCATAATTGGTTTTGTCAGTAGAAGTCTGCCCCCCATTTCCCTCTATCCTGATCCTCATTTTGTTTGAGGCATTAGATTGAAATGACAAAGATGCATCTCAGAATATAAAGCAGTTGAACCCAGGTCACAGGTTGTTTTTGTATCCTCTCAGTACACTAACTTCAGCTGCAGAGTGTGACGGCCAGCCTCAAGGATGCGTGATTTGGCTCTCACTGATACACAGTCATCCACCTGCTCTCCAACAGGAAGGATTTGTTGTTTCTAACGTTAGCCTCTACTTTCATTACATTTGATGTTTTCTCCTTTCCTCTGTCCTTCCAATACATCAAATGATGAGCGCCTGGTAAAACACAATGAGGTACACTCCGAATGAGGCTCTATGTCTGGTTTGTCTGGATCTTTGTATTCTGTAATGATTTCCAAATCCCACTGTATTTATTACTGTGGTTTAAAAATTCCACTTTTATAAAACATGATTGCACTAACCACGTTCCTTGATGCAAGAGTTATGATGATTAATTTATTGTCTGCTTTTTACACTCCCTTGTGGCTCCTTCTGTCTCTCCCCCCACCCCCCCTCATTGTTGGGTTGTGTATGTGTTGAATTTGCTCGGAACAGGAGACATGTGGGCTGCATGAGGAGGATGAAACTGTCATCTAATCAGAGCTAGATGAATGCGCCGGGCCTCAAGTCTTTGCAGAAGTAAACTGTGTATGTGTGTGTGTGTGTATGTGTGTGTGTGTGTGTGTGTGTGTGTGTGTGTGTGTGTGTGTGTGTGTGTGTGTGTGTGTGTGTGTGTGTGTGTGTGTGTGTGTGTGTGTGTGTGTCTTTGTGTGTGTTCTCTCAAGTTGCACAGCAATGTAACTTTTCGCTTTTTGATGACTGTGGCAGCGGGGTGTGGTTTGGGCGCTGGCTGCTGGAGTGAAGGGAGTGGCTCGGCCGGAGGCCAGACAGCTGATCGGAATCAGGTAATCAGTGCGGGAAGAAAAGCATGTCGTAACCTGGTTCTGTTCTGTTATGCAGTAGGCGGGATCCTGGAAGGTCGCCAAAGGACCTGTGAAGTTTCCCACCCGGGCAACGTTTAAGACCCGCGCATATCATTGTTTGGAGTTAATAAACGCCTGTGTTCCACCAACCTGCTCTTTCCGTCCCGATTTGAACCCTGTGTGAGCGGAGAGGCTCACAGTGGCACCTGAACAGGGACCTGATGTCGGAAGGAGAAACCCCGCTGGGTCAGGCCCTCCAACGTCTCGCTCACATGCAGGACACCACCACAGCATTACAGCGACAGCAGAGCGAGGCTCTGCTCGGGATCGCCTCAAGCCAGCGCGAGGACCGGGCTCTCCTACGGGAGCTGCTGCAGCGTCCGGCCGCTCGGGAGGGCGATCCCGCTACCAACCCGGCCCGACCACCTTCAATTGCCCTCCAGAAATTGACGGCAGAGGATGATCCGGAGGCATACCTGGACATCTTTGAGGGCCCAGCGGCGGCGTGCGGGTGGCCGGAGGAGGAGTGGGCAGCGCGGCTATTGCCTCTGCTATCTGGGAGTGCGCAGCTAGCCGCCCACAGCCTGCCAGCAGCCTCTCGGCATGAGTACCGGCATCTGAGGAAGGCCATCCTGGACCGGCTTGGCAGCACGCCAGAGGGACATCGCCGCCGGTTCCGGGCCCTCCCCTTCGAGGACGCTGACCGGCCCTTCTCCTACGCGCAGCGGCTCCTGGATGCAGCGAGCCGCTGGCTCCAGCCGGGGGTGCGCTCCGCTGAGAAGTCTTCGGGCAGATGGCGCTGGAGCAGCCGGCCTGCCATCTTCAACGGCGAATTGGGTCCAATGCCATCGCCCCGCCAACCTGGAAGCAGCCGTCGTCCTTGCGGAGGACCACCTCTCGCTTCACCGGCGGAGCATGAAAGAGGAGCCCCGACCACCAGCCGTCTCAGCGGGCAGACCCGTCCCAGCCCCGAGGAGGAGGTTTCCTGGAGCAGCTGCCCTTCCCTCCCCACCATCACACGGCCCCAACCCCGCAGCCCCGACACTTTCCCCCCTAGCTCTACCATACCCTCCTGTTTTTATCTCTCCCCAGGGTCCGGCCTACGCTTCTGGTCGTCCGGCACCACGGGGGGCTCCTCAGACGTCAAGGCAGGATTGCTGGCGGTGCGGGCAGCCCGGCCACTTCCGACGGGAGTGTCCTCTCATGGAGGTCGGACAGCTGGTTCGGGTTGCAGGACCGCCAGTTGCCGCCCCCGATTTGGAAGGGACGTACCGTATACCGGTATGTTTACAGGGGGGTACACACCAGGCTCTGATGGACACGGGCTGTAATCAGACGATGATCCATCAGCACCTGGTTTGGCCTGGAGCATTGATTGAAGCATCGTGGGTGAAGGTGAGGTGTGCGCATGGGGATATTCACCACTACCCGGAGGTGACGCTGGAAATTTCTTATAAGGGGAAAAAGCATAGAGTCAGGACTGGAGTTAGCACTCGCCTTACGCACCCTCTGATTTTGGGAACGAATTGGCCGGGGTTTGCTAAGCTAGCGGGGGCTATGGGGGTGCGTTCACGGATGGCAGGGAAATGTGAGTTGTGTGCTGTGTTTAGTGGAGAGTCGGAGGCGGCTGACAACATCGAGGGGGAAACGGACACGGAGGGGGCCGCGGAGGTCCCTCTGGACCCGCTGGTGTTTCCCGTGGAAGATTTCCCCCTTGAACAGTCGAGGGACGAGACCCTTCAGCATGCCTTCGGCCAGGTGGTGAGTATTGATGGCTCCCAGCTACACCCAAACGCAGCACTCACTCACCCACACTTTACGGTGGTTAGGGACAGGTTGTATCGTGTAAGCCGTGACACACAGACAGGAGAGATAAATACCCAGTTGTTGGTGCCAAAAAGCCGTCGGGAAATGGTTTTCCAGGCGGCTCATTATAACCCCATGTCAGGTCACCTAGGGTACGACAAATCACTACACCGGATAATGGCCCGATTTTATTGGCCGGGCATTCGCGCAGATGTGAAGCGGTGGTGTGCATCTTGCCGTGAATGTCAGCTGGTTAACCCGCCGGCCATCCCCAGAGCGCCTTTGCGCCCGTTACCATTGATTGAGGTGCCTTTTGAGAGAGTTGGAATGGACCTCATCGGGCCATTAGACCGGAGTGCACGGGGATATCGCTTTGTACTAGTCCTAGTGGATTATGCAACGCGATATCCCGAGGCAGTGCCGCTGCGTAATATCTCTGCAAAGAGCGTCGCGCAGGCACTGTTTCACATTATCTCCCGAGTCGGGATCCCGAAAGAGATCCTGACTGACCAGGGTACACAGTTTATGTCACGCACACTACGCGAGCTGTATGAACTATTGGGCGTCCATTCAATAGGGACTATTGTTTACCATCCGCAGACCGACGGCCTGGTGGAACGGTTTAACAAAACACTAAAGAACATGGTTCGTAAGTTCGTTAACGAAGATAGCCGTAATTGGGATAAATGGCTAGATCCTCTGTTGTTTGCAGTGCGGGAGGTGCCCCAAACCTCCACGGGATTTTCTCCCTTTGAGCTGTTATTTGGTAGGAAGCCCCGGGGTGTTTTGGACCTAGTTAAGGAAAACTGGGAGGAGGGTCCAAGCACCAGTAAGAACGAAATACAGTACGTTATGGACCTGCGAGCAAAACTCCACTCACTGGGGCAGATATCACGGGAGAATTTGCTCCAGGCTCAGGAACGTCAGCAGCGCCTGTACAACAGAGGGTCGAAACTGAGACAATTTTCACCGGGAGATAAAGTGCTTGTATTACTCCCATCCTCTAGCTCTAAACTACTCGCCAAGTGGCAAGGACCCTTCGTGGTCACACGACGAGTGGGGGATGTAGATTATGAGGTGGTGCGTTCTGACAGGGGGGGAGCAACACAGATTTACAACCTTAACCTCCTGAAAGCATGGAGGGAGGTGGCGTCGGTTTCTCTGGCCACCACGGTGATTGAGAGAGATGAGTTGGGACCGGAGGTCATTAAAAGCAACAAAGTAGCCCCGGTCTGTTGTGGCGACAATCTCTCACCGGGCCAGAGAGCAGACGTTGCTTCGTTGCAAAGGCAGTTTGCCGACGTGTTCTCTACGCTGCCAGGGCGCACCTCTCTCATACACCACCGCATAGAAACGCCCCCGGGCGTGGCCATTCGTTCACGGCCCTATCGGCTGCCTGAACACAGGAGGAAAATTGTTCAGGCGGAGCTTCAGGCTATGCTAGAGATGGGAGTGATAGAAGAGTCCACCAGTGACTGGTGTTGCCCCGTTGTGCTGGTACGTAAGTCCGACGGGTCAATCCGGTTCTGTGTGGACTACCGCAGGGTGAACAAGGTGTCCAAATTTGATGCTTATCCAATGCCCCGGGTCGACGAACTCCTGGATCGGCTAGGCACTGCTCGCTTTTACACGACGCTGGATTTAACCAAAGGCTATTGGCTGATTCCCCTTTCTCCAGAGTCTAAGGAAAAAACGGCCTTCTCCACTCCGTATGGTTTATACCAATTCATCACACTTCCTTTCGGGTTGTTCGGAGCTCCAGCCACCTTCCAGCGGCTCATGGATCGGGTGCGGCGTCCCAAGTCTGCATATGCTGCTGCTTACTTGGATGATGTCATCATTCACAGTGAGACATGGGGGCAGCATATGCAGCAGGTGGGGGCGGTGCTCGAGTCCCTGAGGCAGGCGGGGCTCACGGCCAACCCGAAGAAGTGTGCGGTGGGACGGAGGGAGGTACGGTATCTGGGGTACCACTTGGGCGGCGGGCAGGTGCGGCCACAGATAGAGAAAACAACCGCCATTTCAGCCTGTCTGGCGCCCAAGACGAAAAAAGAGGTCAGGAGGTTCATGGGGCTGGCCGGCTACTACAGGCGGTTCATCCCGTCCTTTTCGGAGCTGACCAGTCCCCTGACCGACCTGACCCGAAAGGGTGCTTCAGATCCGGTCCAGTGGACGGAGCGGTGTCAGCTGGCGTTTGAGAGGGTTAAAAAAGCCCTCTGTGGTAAGCCGCTTCTGTATTCTCCTGACTTCCCTCTCCCTTTTGTGTTGCAGACCGACGCCTCGAACAGTGGGGTGGGGGCCGTTTTGTCCCAGCACGTAGAGGGGGTCGACTGTACATTAGCCGTAAGCCGTAAGCTCGCCCAGAAGGAGGTGAACTACAGTACGGTGGAAAAGGAGTGCCTCGCCATACGGTGGGCGGTCGGCGCCCTGCGGTACTACCTCCTGGGGTGCCCTTTCACCCTCTGGTCGGACCATTCCCCGCTCCAGTGGCTCCACCGCATGAAGGATGCCAACGCTCGGATCACTCGGTGGTATCTGGCGTTACAGCCTTTCAACTTCAAGGTGATCCACAGGCCGGGTAACCTGATGGTCGTGGCCTATTTCCTCTCTCGCTCGGCGGAGGGGGGGGGGGGGGGGGGGGGGAGAGTCAGCTTGCGGCCGCAATTCATATACATATAATATATAATATTATTAATGTATAAAGTATTCCCTTAAGAAAACAAGCATTAAAGCACCTTTCCTTAGTATGTAGAGAATTTCGATTAGCTCTTTTCATGGCTGACTCTTACAGATGATGTCTTTACATTCTGAATCTTCCCAGGCAAAAGGATGGTTTGGTTTGTATATGAAGGGGCTGCGGGACATTCACGGTGACTTGCTGATTCCCTTGCTATTTGCTCAGACTTTCAATAAGGGAGGCCTCACCCCCCATTGTCTGAGAGATTAGATGAGTCAGCACCACTCAGATTCAGCTCAGCCAGGGAGTGACCACTTTAAAATGTGCTTTCGGGTCATTCAGAGCAGCACGATGACGGGAACAGTAGAACAAGTTGTTAAAGGTGTGGTCTCTGCGATGCAGGTTGAACACTAAAGTAAAGTCTGCATTTTCTTACCTTGAGTATCACACATTTTCCTTGTGTTTTACATTGGTCTTTTCTGAAAACCAATGTTTATATGTTCCTTAAGAAGCTTCAATGTAAGAAAACATATTTATTCACTGGGCAGAGACCCTCAATGGGATAGAAGAGGTCAAGACGTGCATTCAGTTATCAGTGTGTGTGGTACCTGCAGTCTTGCCGGGGGTTGGCTACATATCCTGGGTACGATCCTTCGGTGATGTGCCGGCACATTTTGCTGTCTCTGTCTGAAGGCAGCAGCATTCCGGCTCGCACCATCAGACCCAGGCAGTGGTCGAACGTGTTCCTCTCCTCTGGACCGTCCTCCGTGAAGAAACAGTGGCCCAGCGTGTCATAGCCCACCACGTCCTTCACCTGGGAGCAAAACAGATGCTTTTTAATGAAACACAGGATCATCACACTAGTGCGAAGCCTTGGTCCTCAATTTGGAGAAATCATTTCCAAAATTGACTGAAACTTTCCAGGGCTTAATTTAAGATTCAACCTGGAGGAGGGGGGTTGCTCTTTTTTTACTTAATACATATCATACAATTTGACTGAAAATGACTGAATACTGCAAGAAGTGAGACTCTAAAACATCACTTCAGAGTATCTTTTCTTCTTGTCTCTGGGCACAGATGTATTGGGATATTGTGTTCTAAGATAGTGCCCCAAACATTCAGATGAAGGTTGCTCACTGAATGCATCTGTTATAAAAGGATGTGGATCGATGTCCTTGGCTGACTTCCTGCAGCCATTGATGGCATGAAATTATAACCTGAAAATTACCCTTCAGCTATTTCTGTCTGCTCTTTCAATTGGACCTACAGATCAAATTTCAGATTTTTTAAAGAGATCCTATTATGCTTTTTACGGGGGTTTCCCTTTCCTGTAGTGTGTTATATAGGTTATTGTGCATGTAAATGGTCTGCGAAGGCTAACCCCCCCCCTCCCCCCTGCCTGAAATGCCTCCATTGGACTCCTTTGTTTACTTTTGTTACAAAGTGACATCACTATGTAACACTCACACTTCTATTGTCTAGTGCTTCAACACATTGTACGTTATAGGCTAAGGGGCGGGACATCTCTAAGCTGTTGACCAATCACAACAGAGCCGGCCAGCTAACCAATCAGAGCAGACCAGGCTCTGGTTTCAGACAGAGGGTGAAAAGACAGGCAGTATGAGAAAAATAAAAGAGCTTTCTGAACATTAAAGGTCCCATGTCATGGCCATTTCTACTGATCATAATTCCATGATCCATCTGATGTGTGTTTATGTGTTACAATGGTGTTTGTTAGCAACCAGAAAATTACAAACAAATGAGAATGCTGTGTGGGGTCTGGGTGCCGTGTTGGCGGGACGTTGCGGGGCTTGCTGCTCCGCCCTTTGAGACTCGAGGAGCCGACAGTGTGAGCTGGATTACTGGTGTCGTTTCCTGGTTGCTGCGAGACAGCGAGACAGTGAGACTACGTGAAACTCAGCATGAACTCAGCCTGAGCACACACGTGAGTGTGTGGCGAACTGTGAGTGGAGATCCACGCAGCTGCGGCTGAGAAAAGATAAGGTTGAGTGTGCCGGCGAAACTCCGCGAGTATCGCGGCTGAGAAAATATACGGCAGAATGAGTGTGTGTGTGTGAGGAGCTCCACGGATTGGTCCATTTGGACCTGGGCATGTTCACGTCACTGTACCCAGGAAGAAAAAGAGAAATGTCCAACGAGGTGTTCTGGGGCAGCATAGACAGGTATTTTCTGTGTTAGAGTTGTACTCCCTACAGGGTGTACTTTGAGGGTTTGTGACTTTGCAGACCGTTTACATGCAGAAAAAGCTACATAACACACAAGGGGACGGGTAATAACTGGAAAAGCATGACATGGGACCTTTAAAGCATGGAGACATGTCCCAGTAGAGACACTAGATACTGATATACACCTGAAAATTAACATAATATGTCCTCTTTAATTTAGTTTAAATCCATTTCAAGTTCACATACACACAGGAATGTTTTTTTGTTGTTGTCATAAAGTGTTTTCAATGAATTGTGTCATCAAGTGTGGGTGTTTTAAATGTGACCTGCCAATTGAAAATGTGCTCTGACCTAAATCTAAAACTATTTAGGTCAATCAAATGGCAACTTTATACTATATACAAGTTTTCAATTGCAGGAATTGTGCTTATTCACAAGCGTTAGACACGAAGATAACACCTGAACAATAAGCATATTTCCCAAAAGGTCTAACTTTTTCTTAATTATGCTTACAAATACTCTAAATGTATTACAATTGAAAAATTAAACTTGAATAAATCTTCCTTACGTACCATCAGTCCGTTGGAGCTGTGGATGGTGACGCAGCGGGAGAAGGAGTGGTGGATGGACAGGTCGGTGACAGCTGTGGGGGGGTCGTAGCCCCCCCTCTCGTCCACGTCTCCGTTCATATGGAAATGAACTGGGTAGTGTCCCATTGTTTGCTGGCCCATGTGCTGCAGCTCCACCCCCGATATATGAACCGCCCGGAAGCCCCGCTCCACCTGAAGAGGACCGCAGATACACGTCAGTCACTTCAAATCAAATTGAGGTATTAAAGGTCCCATGTCATGGCCATTTCCACTGATCATAATTCCATTGTTTAGGTAGGCCTATACTAAAATAGAAAAATACTGTGCAATTTTCCAAACTCACATTGGTTTCGCATACAGCATCTTTGTAAAGTATGTGCATTCAGCAGTATTCACTTTCTCCACTAAACGGCTCGCCTCAGCTCCCCCCCCCCCCCCCCCCCCCCCCACCTCCATGTGAGCCCAGTGTGCTCTGATTGGTCGGTAAGTTGTGAATCACGTTGAGCTCCGTGGAGGTGTGATTTCCTTGTTTAGCGATACATAGCCAAACACAGCCAAACTCAACCTGAACAAGTGCAGACCGTTTACATGCAGAAAAACCTTCATAACACACAAGGGGACGGGTAATAACCGGAAAAGCATGACATGGGACCTTTAAAAGACACAAAGGCTGTTTCAGGTCAATTAAAAATATCAAACTGAAAGAAGGGAAAGAGGGATAAGGGCAAAACGAGGGATACTGAAAAGGAAAGAGGGGCATGAAAGAGCAAACAAGAAGGAGTGAGCAGAGAGGAAGAAAGGAGGAGGGTTTCTTTTAATTGATCTACAATCTATAAACAGTACCAGCTACCTCTTTAATTGTATGGTTTACAGTGTTTCCCCTAGGTTTACTGCCTTGGCAGGGTGCTGCCCCGAAAACTCGTGTTATGATCATATTGAGCTATTGGTGTGAGTATAACATTAAACTGTTAAGCCCGAGAGACCCCGGTACCAGGGGCCTCCCGCAACATCTTGCAGGAAACAGTGTCTGAGGGCATGTTCATTTAATAAACTATGAATGTTTTATATCCATGTAATGGAAAGAAACTCATCTAACTGATCATTTTAAAAAAAAAATCAAAACACCCCACAATGCTAACGCTGAGCCTTTGAATTAGCAACGAGCGAAAAATACTTATTTTCATGTCGAAAATTGCTCCAATGCAAAGAAAGTATTTGCGTTTTGCCTTCCAGGGGATAGCCTACGAGTACAACAGAGTACCGTTTGGCTACTCCCTATCCCCACGCACGTTCAGCTGGAAAGGCTGAGACAGGAGGGACTCTCTTACAAAGTTATTCAGACTATCCAGGCAGCAAGAGCAGGATCCAGATTTTGTTTAATTGATATATTTATGATCCACGTCACATATTCAGTTTCGGCTGCAGTTGTTCCTGTTTGTCTAGAAGTCTTCTCATCAGGGCTCTATAAATAGCGAACTACGGCAGATATGTAATATTTAATGCAGCCGAACTGTGTATTACAATGCCGTTATGTGATGAATTTCAAAGAGAAAAGCAAGCACACTCGGAATAAAGTATTATTTTATTTAAAAAAAATGTTTTCGGATTTTAAATCAGCAGGAAGTCCGGTTAACTAAAAAACCCATAGATCCGTGGGTGAATAATGTCAATCACCACATTACACACATCCCTTCACATTTACATTTTAATTTACATTAAAGTATTTTGTGAGGCCTTCTAACATGTTTTTAAATATAATTAGGGTTGTAGTTGAAGAGTTTGTAAATTATTGCGTTGCCTGACAACGGCATGTCCATTAATTCCACAACCGCACACATGGATTAACATCGATTTAATACATTAATGTAGCCTTTGTTTCTGCTAAAAGAGGTGTCAACCAGCTGGGGCAACTTTGCGTAATAGAGTGACGGGGAGGGGCCCTGACCGACCGTCAACATGTGACGGGTTGGGAGTGAGAACGTGTTGCTGGGTCAGTAGGCATCTGACCCCCCCCCCCCCTCTGGGACATAGTGCGCTTATGTTTTCCCATGCGCCTTAGGGACCCGGGAAACGTAGTATGCTGTAAACTCCGTACAGGACTTGTGGACGCTCCTCGCCTTCCTCACTATTTTCCATGCACACTCTACACGAGGTAAGCGTGTGTGAGTGTGGGGACCAAAAGCCAGTCAGGGGCAGTGTGATGGGTCGATGTTGTTGAACGCCGGGGCGTTTATCCATCAGGGCTCCACCCACTGTAACCATAGAGTCCAGTAGAGGGTGGAGCCTGTGTGAAATATAACGGGGAGTTACGTATTGTAACCCTATTTATATAAGCAGAGGCGGAGCCCTCTACCTAGGGGCCCTGTCTTTCATATGCCGCTCGCTGAAGAGGTTGTAGGATGACAGGCAGGAGGCGTAGCCAACTTCTATACTGTGGGCCTGCGCGCGCATTCAGGTAGGCTCGCCCTGATTGGCCGGCTATGTTTATGCAACTCAGTATGTGAATGCTCGCATAGCATGGCTAAGGGTATTACCCATAGAGTCCAATATAGGGCTCCGCCTGTGCTTATATAACCAGGGTTACAATACGTAACCCCCCGTTACACTCCACAAGTGGAAAAGTCAGAAAGGAAGGATGGAATGTATGGAAGAGAGAAAGAAAGCAGGAAGGAAAAGAGATATGGAGGATTCAAAATGAATGGGGAAGAGGGAAGAAACAGGAAGTAGGGGATGGGATGGACGAAGGATGCAACAAATATGAAGAGATTGAAAATTGAAAAACTATAGGAGCAGAGTAAATAAAGAGAAGGAAAAATAAGAGGTCAGATAGAGGTGATGACAGTCCAAAATAAATCACAGTGACCCAGCTTCGCACGCATCACACTTCTGGGGATTTGAATTGTTACTTCAGTTTAGTAAAGATTACAACATTTAAAAACCTTTTGATGTTCACAAAGCAATTTTTTTAAATACAAGTGGAAACTAAGGCTGCTGCTCTGAGCTCCTGATATTGGTAGAGATACGAGGTCTTAGCACAACCAACTGTCAAGGGGGAAGTTTACCTGAGGCATTTGGAAGGGCTTCACTTGAATCTCAGAGGCTTTCCTATGTGCATGCATGGTAATGTGTGACAGACTGTGATGGAAATGTTTAATAGGATATGATGTCTGCCCCGGGGCCACAGAGGCATGAAGGCAGTAGGCACACAGTCTCTCTGTCATGGTTCTGAGTTCTCCTTTTTAACTTTTCATTCTTATTTTGTTTGCTTGTCTGTGTTCTGTCTCAGAGTGGTGCAGTGAAGACGTATTTTTGTTGGCCAAACCGGAAGTTAGCATTGGCAAAGGGCTCCGTCGACAAAAAGCACTAGGATTTTTCCATTGGATTTCTGTATGTTGCAGAAAATAAGCTCTTTGGCAAACACACATTCATGATACTTAAAACGTTATGTTCAGCAGTATAATCTCCAAATATTAATGCCACTTCGTGCATAGTAAAAAGCTAACGCTATGCTATAAACAAACTACATCATGGTCACATGGCATAAGAAGGCTAATGTCAGCGTGGTGACGTTTCATAGTTTATTTAGATACTTGTTAGCAACCTCCCTTTTTATGACACATAGCAACTTCTGACATTTAAGATAAGATAGGATAAGATAAGACCTTATTTATCCCGAAGAAAATTGTTGCCAGAGTAACAAAACACAATAAACACAGCAGCACAACAGCAAAACTGTACACTAAAAGTGCAGCAAAAAGAGCAATTAAACATCTACAGACAACATGAAACATAGAAACATAGATGGTCACACAATCAATGCAATTATTAGCAGTATTTAGTAGTTAGTAATGCAAAAAATAAAACGTAGTGGCAGTTACGTAATTGCACGTTATCATAGCATTATTAATAATACTAATAATAATAATATAATATTGCACATAGTTATATATATAGCAGCGAGTGTATTGCAATGATGGTAATTATATTGATATGTATATTGCACATAGTGTTGGTGTGGAAGTTCTCAGTGCCCTTTACTTAGGGGTGAAGAGTTAAAGAGTCTGATAGCCACTGAGAGGAAAGACCTCCTGTGGCGCTGTGTGGTGGTTATCGGTGATACATATAGTGAAGAATTGGGGGGGATGAAACCCTCCCCTTTTTAGGCCTTGTTTCTGCATCACTCTATTCCAGACCCGGCCCCCGTCAGTAGATGTCCTCGACCAGCTCAGACTCTCCTCTCACCCACTCCTCAGTCCACTGCCAGATTGTCTTTGTGCCATGAGCCTTTCCAGCATTTCATTCCAAAGCCCTCCAGTCCCTGTCTTCTGCCTGAGTTTTAGACCTTTTACTGTTTCCCCCGGGCTATGATTTAGCTTAGCCCTTTACCTAGTTAACCTGCCAGCATTTTTAGCATCTTTGCGCCTCTTTTTGTAAGTAAAGACTCTCTTCTTTGGGTTATTTTGTCCTTGTACTGACACTCTGGTCCTTTCCTCTCCTGTGTCTCTCTCCTGTCGCAGATTGTCAGGCTTATACAGCATGGATTTAATCAACCGTGTTAACCTTCCTTTACATTACTTTTACATTTTTATACATCAGAACATTTCATTTTTTTACCATAAAATACTTTTTCTTAGTTTTGTAAAAGAAACATTCAGCTTAGTCTAATTTGTAGAAAAATATCCTTATTGAGCTTCCGGAGACAACACAGACGACCTTGCTAACTGACTCAGATTGTTTGGGCAACTCAATGAACATTCATTGAAATGCTGCCTCAGATTGTGATGCGCTTTCAAAAAGCATTATCTGCTGGAGAGAAAGCATGAATAACCATGGGTAGCGGTATTGATGGGGCACTGTCATAGATTATCTGATAGGAAAATCTGCATTATTACCGACCCAAAAAGACCTCCTAAAAATAAATAAATAAATGATGGTATTTCTTTCTTTCTAGTTTATCAGTTGTTATAATTTGATTGTGTTCCCTTGACTGGTTCAATTATGCATGTTGAATAAATGTCCCATGACTTTTCATAATATTATATTATAGAATATAATATAATATTATAGAATATTAACCTTTAAAGTTGTTTCACTGGATTCCTGTCTGCCAAAGGATCAACTTCAAATTACTACTGCGAGTTTTCAAAGCACTGAATGGTTCAGGCCAAAATAGCTCACCAAAAACAATGGGATTTGTCAATTTGATTTTGAAGCCGCCCCAGCTCGGGAGCAGGTCTCTGCTTAGTGCTGGTTCTCAGGAAGCACACTATGACCCCCCCGGTGGGAACTGGTTCATAAATTAGCAACCTGTTGTTTCGTTCTGTAAATTAAAAGGTTGAAACAGCAGCGTACCTTCATGTGTCCACCGAACGTGTCGAAGTCAAAGAAGTTGCAGGCCTCGTTGCCGTAGCAGCCGGGCTCCATCTCTCCACGGACCAGGATGTCACGAGTCAGCAGGCCCACCTCCGCCCTCATGTCCACCCCATCTACTTCCTCACCCATGTGGATGAACTTGGCCTTACCTTCACACACAAACACACAAACACATCAATTGCAAAGGAGGAGGACATAATGTTGAGCCAAATCATACATTATATGTGCAGCTAGCACTTATAATTATGTTGACAGACAGTAAAACCATGATTATTTTTCTACAGTTTGCAAAAATTAACCATCATAAGCTACTGTTCATAACCATACTAATGAGACTATAGCAACACAATTCTTCAGTTATGTTAGGTATTGTAAATTATTCTTTTAAATATCTCATTCAAGCTGATTATCTGAAAACATGTAGGCTCTGACGGAGAAGCTAACGCTAACTAGCATTAGATCGAGCAGCTACAGCACAGCGCTGTTCACAGTACCGTTATCATATTCAGTCAGATGTCCAAACTTTGTAACGATTGACTTAAAATAGTCTATCAGTATTAGCAGTGTGCGAAAAAGCACACGTCTCACCGTCCGGGTGTTATTTACAATATCGGACAAGTAGATCTTTCAATTGACTTGTCCGGTGGACAAGTGACGTTTTTCGCCCTCATTTATTGACAAATTATTGATACATTTAGTTTACAAAAGGCAGAACTCATTCGCAAATTGTACGTGTCCGCCATTGTTCGTTTAGAAATGTTAGTTTCGGTTCTGCTTGTCGATTCCTAAGGAAATGCATCTCGCCGCTTTCTATACAGTTAGACGGGGGCGGGGCGGGGCAGGACGTGTAGCACAAACTCGGTTCCGAGTAGGAACAAATACCAGTTGTCCGGTCCCGGGAATAATAAGAGTTGTGAGCAGGGACGTGCACAGACATTTGGAGGGGCTATTGCCCTAAACTGGAAAAAGGGCCTCCCCCCGATAAAAAACATAAGACCTTTTGAAAATTGTAATTTGTTTTTAATGTAAAAGAAACCAAACGATTATTAAATCAACTAAATTGAACAGTAATTCACATCTCATAACAAAATAAGCTAAGGCGACTACTTGCATTCGGTGACTTGATTTTAAAAATGAAAACCAGGGACATTTTTTGTTTTGCGGTCCATATCTCATTAAAATGTCTAATGTTAGTAACTATTAAAGACAACATGCGGACAATTCTGTTCTAATGTAGTTTGACCAGACCATTGTAACTCCTGTGCAGTCCAGACATACTGATAAAATAGGGCTTCTAACTAATTACCTTAAATAAACTCACTTATTAATGAAACCAGTTCAATACGCATGATTCTTATTCTTATCATTCTTTATGAGTAAGGTACAATTACTTATTTATTTAGTATTCCATAACTTAGTAACAGAGATGATCAAACTGAAGTGGTAGAGACATGGCAGAAATCCTACAATGAAGCGGGGCAGTGAAGTGTTCACCCGTGAGAGGGCGATCAAGAAAAGAGAGCGAGCGGCCCCGTTGAGGGAGTTTACAGATGAAAGGACACAGAAAGAGAGAAGCACAATAACAACAAGTAGGCTATGTGTTCTTTTGTAAATAACCGACAGTATCAAGAGGAAGTAAAGTCCCCTGGTTTGTCCCTTATACCCTAACTGCCATGAGACAACTCAAAATCAAGTTTCCAAAATGAAAATCCGACACTGAGGTGGTCTTAACGCACCGGCAGATGACAGCGCTGACAAAGTGTGTTTCCCGCAGCGAGACGCTACAATACTGGGCTTATCATGTTGATTCGGCAACAACAGAACAAATAAAAATAAACTCTCGCTCTCTCCAGAGGGGCAGTTCAGCCAAAAAGGCCAAACGGGCCCCGTATCTGTGCACGTCCCTGGTTGTGAGGACAGGAGGCGAGGCCGAGCCCCGCGGACCGCAGCTCTCTCTCTCTCTCTCTCTCTCTCTCTATGCTCCGTATCAGCTGATCGCTGCACGGTGCAGCTCAGCGTCTCTCTCTCGCTCTCTTTCTACACACAGCGGATCCGCTGCCCATTTAACAGCCTCATCTTTGTTAAACTTTCTTATAGTACAGCGGTTAAGCCCTCAAATCAAGGGAAATTGTGCACTTTTTGAAAGAAACATGAAACTTCTACCATAGTTAGTTTATATCATGAGGTTTATTTTTAGATGTGGAGGGAAGTCAGATTTGACCTCTGAGGCCCGGGAGAGGTAAAATCGGGGATGGCCACCAATAATATTCAAAACTGACTCACTTTGGAACCGAACACTGTAGAAAAACACTTAAGGTGTCATTTCCCACAAATGTTAGGGTGCCCATTCTGTTGGTGATACATTTGAGACCAATATAATTCAAGAAAATGCATTTATGTTAAAGTCAAGGTAAAAATATATCAAAATATTTATTTTTTATGTACCCAAGAACATTCTTCAATTGATTTCTTTGTAGTCTCAGTATTATTTAGTTATAAGTTATTATTTCATGGGGTGTGTGGATATTTGTATGCATTCTCAGCACAGATTTATCAGCAGTTGACCCCCCTAGACCATTTCCACAGACTACCTGCAATACCACCGCGGACCACTGGTTGAAAACCCCCTGCTCTAAAGCTTCAGTAGCCTACTTATTCGAGGGGTTGTTGCTAGACAACATGGTGAGAAGTATTCAGAAATGCCCCTTCTGACACTTCTGACATTTCTAACAGGTAAAAAGATTGACTATGAACAAACAATATTATTAAAAACAATATTAATATTAATATATGCCTTTGAATGCGAATGTATTGAATTTGACTGTAGCCAGGAAGGAGTTTTCCTTGCTAGCTAGCAAGGAAAACTCCTAGCTAGCTAGCTAGCTAGCTAGCGTGATCAAAATAATTATCCTAGCTTAAGTAGAAGACAGTCTGGAACATTTCTGTTTGAGCTGAGTAGTTTAATGATTGAACAGAGTATTTTCTAGAGATGTCAACTTGGTTATTATGTCAAATTTGGGTAACATTTTACCTGTCATAACAGTAACAAAACACAGTCACGGACATGTCACGAACATGTCATAAACATTATGTCAATGTCATATATATATGACACATATATGTCATATCATTGTCATTAAGTGTCATTTGGTTTAACCTAACCCTACAAAAACCGAATGACACAATGACAACAGTGTTTAATACAATGTTAAATTGTTATCTTTTCAGATTCCCACGTCTTGCTGGAATTTTAACCCTCACCATGTCAAAGCGTCACAGCTTGATGGTCCCTACCCAGCCCTCGTTATCCAAGCAATCCAAGCCACCCCCCAGCACTAACTGGGACATTTGTGTCCTCTGTCAAGTCAAAACAGATGAACCTTTACAGTGTCCTCTCAGAAACAAATATAAACAGTCTGTTGGTAGTGGCTATGTATCCCTCACAGAAGACCTTCTCCGGTTCCATACCCTTCAGCATATGCCAATGGACCTCAACCTGGAGCGATTAGATGATGGAGATGGCATAGAATCCACTTTGAAGAGACACAAGGCAGAGTGGCACAAGAGATGTCGGCTAAAATTCAACAAAAAAGCATATGATGAGCTAAGTCGGAGGAAATTAACTACAGCACAACAACAAAGTACCTCATCTGTACACACGCGATCTGCCCACAGCCATTCACAGTCCACAGAACCTACTTGCTTCTTTTGCAATGAGCCTGCTGCAGGTTCCTCAGGTTTGCATAATGCATCAACCTACAACATTGACAGAAATGTGAGGAAGTGTGCCCTTGAGCTTGAGGACACTGCTCTGTTGGCCAAGCTCGCAGAGGGTGACATGATTGCCATTGAGGCCAAGTACCATCATCGCTGTCTGTCTTCATTGTACAACAAAGCCAGGCAGGCTGCATCTAAACACAATGATGGAGATGATACTTGCCTACATGGCATAGCCTTTGCACAGTTAGTGGCATATCTGGAAGACAAGAACAGTGATGAGAACACTTCCCCTGTCTTGAAATTGACTGACATCGCTCAGTTGTACAAGACCAGGCTGGAACAACTTGGTCTGACTGTAGATAAACGGATTCACACCACCAGACTGAAAGAACGACTGCTTTCTGAGCTTCCACATCTGAGGGCACATTCACAAGGAAGAGACACACTTCTGAGTTTTGAGAATGACATTGGACCAGCTCTCATGATAGCCTGTCAAACTGACAGTGATGCCATGCACTTAATGCGAGCAGCACAAGTAGTGCGCAAAGAAATCTTTGGTTCGTCTTTCTCTTTTGACGGATCATTCCAAGAAAACTGCCAGCAGAGGGCTGTGCCACCATCTCTCTTGGCTCTCGTCAACATGGTACTTGATGGTACAAACATTAAGCATCAGACCACCACAAAACTTGCCCTAACAATCTCCCAATTGATGGTCTTTAACAGTAAGAAGCAGGCACGGAACATGGATTCACCAAGCTCAGCACGTACAAGGCACACCCGAGAAACTCCACTCCCTCTATATCTGTCCCTCAAGATCCATGCAGTTACACGAAGTAGGGGGTTAGTTGACACACTGTTCAACCTGGGATTGTGTGTTTCCTATGACAGGCTGCTGCAAGTCACATCAAACATTGCCAATGGTGTCTGCCAGCAATTTAGGATGGAAGATGTTGTGTGCCCACCAAAGTTGCGTAATGGACTGTTCACAACAGGAGCTGTGGACAATATAGACCATAACCCAAGTTCTGCAACAGCCAAAGATTCCTTCCACGGCACTGGAATCTCACTAATGCAGCATCCATCACACACACAAAGCAGAACTGATCGTGGTGTACTAGTGATTAGTCAAGATGGCTCTTCCACCAAGTCAGTGAAACCTCTGCCAACATCATACACAGTCGTGCCACCAGCTTCCCTCCACAAAAAGGAATTTAGTGTGCCACCTGTACAAGGTCCTGTGAGACCCTCCACCCTCCTAGTTTCTACAGCCGCCACAGAGGATGAATATGCATGGCTCAGAAAAGTCAAGACAGCTGTTGAAACGTCAGCCATTGATGGCATGATATCGTGGTCTGCCTACCATGCCTGTGTTCACCATGCCGTCATCCCTCCTGCAGCAATCAATGCATTATTACCTCTCTTTCTTGACAATGCACATTCAGTAGCAATGATTCGGCACTCTATGGAAATCGTAAAAAGAGCAATTCAACATGTGAACCCTGGTCAGATTCCTGTCATTGCTGCTGACCAACCACTGTATGCTCTCGCTAAACAAGTACAGTGGACCTGGCCAGACACTTATGGAGAAGATCACTTTGTGATCATGTTTGGTGGTCTACACATCGAAATGGCTATGTTGAAGTTGCTGGGAGACTGGCTAGAAGACAGTGGCTGGACCAATGCTCTGGTCCAGGCTGATATTGCAAGTTCTGGAACAGCAAATTCCTTCATACATGCCAAACATGTCACCAAGACCCGCCATGCACACCAGGTCACAGCTGCAAGCCTCTATACACTACTGCAACGAGCATACAATGAAAATTGCATATCTGATGATACGCCACCTGACAGTCTATCTTTTGAGGAGTGGTGCATACAACAAGCAAAGGCTAGTGTTCACTTTGACTACTGGCATAAGACCCTGTCATTGCAGCTTCTCGTTTTGCGGTACATGAGGTCCATTCGTGAAGGCAACTTCCAGCTGTACATGGAATCCCTAACACAGATCATGCCCTGGATGTTCGCCCTGGATCACACACACTACAGCAGATGGCTTCCCGTACACATCCGTGATATGATGACTCTTGCGGACAGACACCCAGATGTCCTGGCAGAATTCAAGTCTGGACATTTCGTGGTGCACAAAACCAGCAACCAGTTCTCTGCCATGGCACTTGACCAGTGCCATGAACAGAACAATGCCATGGTCAAAGGTTCTGGTGGGGCTATCGAACTGACTGGCAATCCAGAAGCACTCAGACGCTGGATGGTAGCAGGACCAGAAATCGCCAGGATCACTAAAGAGTTTGAAGAACAGGCAACACACCAACAGCATGGACCCAGTGACTCTAGACACCATGACCAGCAACCTGGAGTGCAAGCCACATTCCTGAAGGAGGTTAAGGCACTTGTCACGGTGCTGGAAGAGATGGGGAATCCATTTCTAGAACACAGCCAAGATCTTTTAGTCATTGACACAAGAGACATCGTTGATACCCAAGTTGCTGATACTGTAAGAAGGATTTATACCATTGGTGAGGAGCAGTACACCGAGTTTGTGACCCAAAGGCTGGAAAGGTGTACAACACCTATCACACACCCTCTTCCAAAAAAAAAGTTGCCACTATTCAGCAGACCACCTGTGAAGGTCAAATCAAAAGAGAAAGCACAACTCGCTGCACTGAAGAGTGACTGTGGTCTTTTTTCAAGGCTGTACATCTCATGTCAAACACGAGATGGAGACATCAACCACTTCTTTTCCCACGAAAACCAGGCAGCACCTCCAGCTCTGTCAAGTGGAGGAAAACTTCGGTTCGGGGTTAAAGCAGATCTGCTTCGCTGCCTGGAGTCAAATCTGCTTGAAATCAAGAGTGTTCCTAAGACTGATGCAGTAATTCTAGATGGTGCAGCTGTGGTTCAAATGCTGAATCCAAAGTTATCAAGAACATTTCAAGAGTATGGAGAAACAGTGTTCATACCATACATCTCTGCTCAACTAGAGGTAAGCATCCGTGTTGACCTTGTCTGGGATGTATACCTATCTGCCAGCCTGAAAGCTTCAACAAGACAGAAGAGGGGAAATGGCAAGAGGAAAAGGGTGGCTCCCCTTACTGTGATGCCCAAGAACTGGAAAGACTTCCTTCGATGTGATGAAAACAAAACAGAGTTATTTTCCTTCCTGGCCCGAGAAGAAGTCTGCCAGTAGCACAGGGCAAGGAACTGTATGCAACAGATGGAACTGGAGTCCTCTGCTCTCCTGCCGATTCATGTGTGACCTGCCTTGCCCCATGTTCACAAGAAGAGGCAGACACCCGGCTACTTCTGCATGTGGCAGACGCTGTGCATAAAGGTTGTAAGAAGGTGACCATACGTACCGTTGATACAGATGTGGTGGTGTTGGCAGTGGCTTGTTTTAGCAAAATAGCTCCCGATGAACTGTGGGTTTCCTTTGGTGTTGGGTCGAGTTTCCGGTTTATCGCTATTCATGAAATGGTTGCCACAATGACTCCTATCCAATGCCTGACTCTCCCTGTCTTTCACGCTTTCACTGGATGTGACACCGTGTCTGCATTTGCTGGCCGTGGAAAGAAGATTGCCTGGGAGAGATGGAAGTCTTTCCCAGAGGTCAGTGATGCTTTCCAGGAACTCCTGTGCATGCCAAGTGAGGTCAGTGAAGATTCCATGTTACTGCTGGAAAGATTTGTGGTGCTCATGTATGACCGAACGAGTGAGTGCATGGAAGTGAATGATGCCAGGAAACAGCTTTTCTCCCAGAAGTCCAGGAGTTTAGAAAACATCCCTCCAACCCAGGCTGCCCTCAAACAGCACATCAAGCGTACTTGCTTTCAGGCTAACGTTTGGAACCAGTCACTGGTCCTGGACCCAGAGATGCCAGAGCCATTTGATTGGGGCTGGACAAAAGAAACCACTGGGTGGCAGCCACTCTGGACAACTCTCCCTGAAGCAGCAAAGTCTTGCCATGAGCTGATCCGCTGTAACTGTCAGAAAGGGTGCACTGGACGGTGCTCATGTGTCAAAGCTGCACTTAAGTGTACAGATCTCTGCTTTTGTTCTGGGGACTGTTAAGATTTTTGATCACTACCAATATGTGATCCTGACATGAAAGGACTGTGGTGTTGTTAACCACTTCTCCGTCCCTTGATGATGATTAAAAAGTTAAATAATAAATCAGTTAAAAAATTACTTATTATTTCAATGACTGTTGTTATTGGCATTGTTATTATTGTTATTGACATCATTATTAACCTTATCATTACTGTTATTATTTTGAAAATAAACTACCTTTTTGCATCGTTCACCACCCTATGTTTGCATTATTTGACCTCCACATTGATCTAAATGCATTTTCTTGAATTCCATTGGTCTCAAAGGTATCACCAACAGAATGGTCACCCTAAAATGTGTGGCTAATGACACCTGAAGTGTTTTTCTACAGTGTTTGGTTCCAAAGTGAGGCATTTTTGAGTATTATTGGTGGCCATCTTGGATTTGACCTCTCCCGGGCCTCAGAGGTCAAATCTGACTTCCCTCCACATCTGAAAATAAACCTCATGGTATAAACTAACTATGGTAGAAGTTTCATGTTTCTTTCAAAAAGTGCACAATTTCATGGTTATCCGCTCTACTATTATGTTCTTTCTCTAACACGTAATGAAGGTTATTAAGCGTTTTAGCTCCTATGTTATTACAATTGACCACCGTTTCCTTTATGAAGTAAAGCAGCCTCCCTGTCTGTGTCCTCGCGCTGCCCTCACATCCCCGGACCCCCAGACTCGGAGGAGCAGAGGGATGTCAGTATTGTTTATGAAGCAGGGTATAGAAAGTAAGTTATTGAAATAAAATGAAAATACTATTTATTTAATTTTACAAACAGTGAGGAGCTGGGCAGCTGCAGCATGTGTATTGCAGGACATGTGTAAGCGTGCAAGCGTCTTTGAGTTGTAGAAAAGCGCTAGGCCTATAGGCTATAAATATAATGTATTATTATTATTATAAGGCCTATGTGTTGGACATGTTTGGTTGGACCCTGTCTCACAGGCAGGTTGCAGTGTAACATCAGAGGAGACTGGGCCAATTGTACATTCTCAAACTGCACCACTTAGAACTAACTGAGCAATGCAGAGATTATTTTTATATAATTGTATTCAATAACCGTAACAAAATTAAATAGTATGAAGTGATTTGTAAATAGGAATACAGATTTGACTTAATGTTTTCATAAATATATTTTTCTCCCAGTTTGACATGGGACTCATTTACCCTCTCAAAGAACCGAAATCGAGAACCGAAAATAACTGGAATCGAAAAGCAGAACCGGAATCGTTAAAATCCAAACGATACCCAACCCTATGTGTGATGCAGTAATATTTTACCGCTCACTTACATTAGCGTTGTCGTAAAAAACGTGGGAAAATGTTAAATACGATGTCGAAGAAGAAGATTCCAGTGGCCCCAATTTTGAAAAATGTATTCGGACAAGTAAATTGCCAAACTCACTTGTCCATGGACAAGTACTCTCTAAAAACTTTTTCTCACACTGATAAACTGTTATCACTTAACATAAACTAACATAAAAGACTAAAGTTCCTATCTGAATGTCAACATAATTTTAAATATTTCACTGATATACATCTAACTCTTTGGTTCACTGTTTTTTTATTAAATGTCTTATAAAATTCTAACATTCCTTAAATGTCCTTTCTAATATTAGCAATGGTTATTGCCTTTCAAAGCCATATAAAACTTGATATTTCTTCTGGTATCATCAGATCTCAGACCTAAATCTCATGGTGAATCTGAGCTAACAGAGCTTTGCTTTATAAAGCTAGGTAAATGTCAGGATATAAATAGAATAATGCTAAATCCTTTACTGCTTTAACCAGTCGAGCCCCGAGCCTGTTTTTCAGGTCTCAGGCTCGAAAATGACATTCCCACAACAAATGACTATATCTTCACTTCTAAAAGGGGTAAATGAATAGTCTTTATTCTCAAAGCAATGATAAAAATAGAATGTTTTTATTTGAAAGTAAATTCAGATTGAACATAGTAAAACAATGTAAATTATAGTGTCCGTCCAAAAAAAAAAACATTATTTATAGTGAAAACCACCCTTGAATGATGGGATGGTAGACTAAAAGCTTTAGGAATCCAAACTATGATATATAATTAGTACCTGTATCAAGATTGATGCAAAACAAGTGACATTTGACCTTTTTAGAAAGATTTAGAAGAAAAAAAAATACTTGACACCTCTTTTAAACCATTAGAGCCAATGGAATCGAGGAGAAGTTCCTAAAAATCCATCTAAACACTACCCATTGGTGAATGAGTGATGCGTAGCCAGAATGCCCAAAACCGGAAACTTTCATACTGTAAACTCTCGTAGCCAGTGCTTGAATTGGAATAAAAAAGGTGCCAGTACTCTAAATCAGCAACAAGTATTTCGCACAAAGTCATAGTATATCCTATAATGCTGGTGGGTTTGTCTCTTTACTGTATATTTTAGAAAGGCTCACTGTACTTAAACAAAATGACTCAGGGTGCATCTGAGATTAGAGGGGGTGCAGTGGTAAAGTGCTATTTTTATAAGTGGGGAGTGGACCTGACACCCTCTAGTCTAGGGGGGTCCGGGGGCATACTCCCCCGGGAATTTTTTTTTTTAAATATTGAAGTTAGATGCATCAATCTGGTGCACTTTGAGAGCAAAATGAAGAGATATATGGATACCTCTCAACATCCATAATGAAACAACTGTAAACAGATTTACTTTTTCTTTATGGATATAAAAGAAAGTAAAGCTTGACTCCTACTGGCTGGTTAAATGACTCCTCATCCCTGAGGCCACTACCAGTTTTTTGTGCCATTTTGCTGGATTTATTTGTCAATAGCGTTGCTGCACAAAGTGATAGCCCTCTAGTTTAAATCTACTACCCCAAAAGAAACATATGGAGATGGGTTACTATTTAAAAAAAATTGCAAATCTATTTGGGAACAGTGGAGCCGGGTCTCAAATCCTATAGGGGGGTCCGGGGGCATGCTCTCCCGGTAAGATTTTTTTTAAAATGTTGGACTTAAATGCATCAATCTGGTGCATTTTGAGGGGGAAATAAAGAGACTACACCCATATGAAACAAAAATGTATACAATTAAATAATCATAAAATCCTAAGTACATGGCCATAACCAATAACATACAATATCCAATATGAAAAAACATTGAAACTTGTTTATTTATTTGTTTTTGGTTCATTTATAGTTGTGTGTGTCTGGGCTCCTGAATCGGCCTCTCCCGTCTCCCTCCTCTCCCCCCTGCTCCTCTTTGAGGCAACAGCAAAGACTAGTTTTAGCTCTCAACAAGTTTATCTTACCTTTTTTCACCTAGTTAACATTTTGTTTGTATTATTCATGCATATTTTACTAATCACTACCCCCTCAAATGGAAATATGTGTTTACATAAATGGTGACCGAACCGTTTGAGACCCACTGAGATAACTTAAAGAGCCTGTGACACGAACCCAACAACTGTTGTGCAATGAAATAGTGGGCTACTAGTCATCTCGAACCGTCAGTTTAAAAAAGAAAAAGCAATACCGTTCCGATAAATATCAATAATTTCGAACATCGCGGGAAAATTCCTTCGACTCATTTTGAGGTTTTGGGGGAAGCCGGAAGTGACGTCAATGCGGGAACGCTTCACTGTGCGGCGAGAGAGCCAAACAAGGACAAAGTGTGTTGTCATGCGTAGAAATGGTGAATTACTGAGTTTAGGCACGTTAATAACGTTTTAATGAAGTTGACTAAAGTATATTCATATTTGTCAGTGCTTTCATGTCAATTCGGCGAACATAAACATAAATGATCGTGGTGAAGATGATGATTAAATTAGGATTAAAAATCGGTAGTGAGAGCTGCTGAATTTCCTCCCGTCGGATCTGATATAAAAACAAATCGATTATTTTTGTAAACTCAAGTGGATGAAACTACATTTATTAGTGCTTTCATGTCAATTCGGCGAACATATGATACATTAAATGAGCGTGAGGATGATGATGTAAAAATCTTTTGTTTGAGCCGGTCTGCATTTCCTGATGAGAAAACAAACCTTAGCTTTTTGTAGTTGCAGTCAGTGGTGTAGTGGGCGTGGGACGCATGATTTCTTTTTTAAATAGTCTAATACATCTAAAATCATTGCCAGTGTTATCAGTTGCAAGTGTGTGTTTGTTGTAATAATAACGAAAACATAATAGGCAGATTTCACAGTAATTATAATAAAAACGTAGCTCAAGCATTTATGCAACTTGATTTGAAGCGTGTGTGTGTGAGGGGCAGAACTGTGTGTGTATGGTGACCAGGTGTCCCGCACTGTGCGGGACTGCACACACAGCATTTTTATTATTTGTCCCGCGTCCCACACATTGAGACTATGTCCCGCATTTGAGTGATAGTCGCGCAGAAAGGCCGGATCGGTTCGCTGACAGCCGGCACCGCCCTTTATTATTATATTGTCTAAACGGCATCATGAACGTTGCGCTGACAGGCGACACAGAGGTCCCCAAGCCCCCCCCCGTTGACAGTTCACGAGCGCGTCCATAGTGTCTCCCGTCCACCCACCACCCCGTCCACCCAGTTAAACATCCCCACTACACCACTGGTTGTAGTGGTACACCAACTTGGATTAAACGTGTGTTTTTTTTTACCACAATGTTGGGGAAATTAATGGATAAAATGCACGGATTATTATTATTATTATTATTATTATGATTATTATTATTATTCCCACTCCGATCGGGACACTAGGTCCACCGTTTCCCCGCAGCGAGGCTCCCCCCGTTGACAGTTTACGTGGGCTGGGCTGGGTGCAGTGGCGGACTGGCCATCGGGACGAATCCCGATGGGCCGGTACCGAAGTGGGCCGGTCGGATAAGTCACTAGCACATCCCCCACTCCCCCCGTTGACAATTTACTAGTTGTACCGAAGTGGGCCGGTCGAGAGTCCCGGGCTGATTTTTAGTCCCAGTCCACCACTGGCTACATGACCGCATGATCGCCCATATTGACGCACCTAATTCCTAAACTTCTAACAGATACAAAATAAACCGATCCTTCAGCCTCATATGAGCTCTCAGACACGTTCACAATTAAACTGTCATCGCTGTCTGACCTACTGCTGTGTGCGCCATCGTGCGTTTACATGCAGATGCTGGGATCCTGAACGCTGCAGCTGGAGCGCTGTGCCCGCATTGACGTCACCCATAATTTGGCGGGACTTGAAGAATCCCTGAGAAGATCCAGGAAATTGTCAACATTGAAGGGCAGATTAATGGTTATCAAAGTACAAATATCCAAAATCAGTTCAGTAACGGTTTTCAAGGGGACAATATTAACTCAAATTGATGGGTTTGGATGATGGGGGAAAATCGTGTCACAGGCTCTTTAAACTAAGTTAACTATCTAAAGACTCAGAGAGTAATTTACCTCACCAGAGCTGTAGTTATCAGCCTCTCAGTCTGACAGCAAAGGACTCTCCCTCCACCTTGTTGTTGAAAAAGCTCCTTATATCCGTTAGCGCAGCTAGC